>NC_135372.1:131031998-131211998 GCF_049243985.1 Paroedura picta
CAGAGAATGAGGTGGCTGGATGGAGTCACTGAAGCACTGGATGTGAACTTAAATGGACTCCGCGGAATGCTAGAGGACAGGAAGGCCTGGAGGATCATTGTCCATGGGGTCGCGACGAGTCGGACATGACTTCGCACCTAACAACAAAGAAACACCTCTATTACTTGATGTGTATATGTGGACTGCAAATCTAAGTATGGCGGTTAAGAGCTTGGTGCCCTGGTCAAGCCAACTTCACCTCTTTTGGGCTGGGTACCCTGAGAAGATGTTGGGCCAAAGACCATAGTGCTCTTGGGGGATTATAACCTTTAAGGTGTTACTGGACTCTAGCACTGTGAAGCTTTCAGTTCTTCTGTCGAGTTCATAGTGGTAATTCTGCTTCATAAAATTCTTGTAACATAGGTTTTACCATTATTACTATTATTACTATTACTACTACTACTACTACTACTACTATTATTATTATTATTATTATTATTATTATTATTATTATTATTATTATTACTTGCCCCCCCCAAAGGCTCGAGGCGGGTTACAACACTCAGATAAAAACTCCAATACAATCCATTCAAACCAATATAAAAACCAAAACACATACAATACAACAACCCCATAAAACCAAGATGCTGTGGCAAAAAAAATCTTCCTGGACATGAAACCCCAAATCTTCTTCACCTAGAGGGGACAGTGCAAGAGGGTGTTGATCGACTTCGCTACCGCCACTCCTATGGGGGGGGGGGGCTGATCTTCCTTGCCGCTCGGCCTCAACCATAGACCTGGTGGAAGAGCTCCATTTTGCAGGCCCGGCAGAACACTGAAGGCTCCCGTAGGGCCCGAAGCTCCTCCAGGAGCTCATTCCACCAAGTTAGGGCCAGGACATTAGGCATTCCCTTCCATTAAGGGAGGGGTCTTCCTCCACCATAAAGAACATTGATAGGGTACAGAGCAGAGCGATGAAGATGATCTGGGGCCAAGGGACCAAGCCCTATGAAGATAGGTTGAGGGACTTGGGAATGTTCAGCCTGGAGAAAAGGAGGTTGGGAGGGGACATGATAGCCCTCTAAGTATTTGAAAGGTTGTCACTTGGAGGACGGCAGGATGCTGTTTCTGTTGGCTGCAGAGGAGAGGACGTGCAGTAATGGGTTTAAACTACATGTACAACGATATAGGCTAGATATCAGGAAAAAAGTTTTTACAGTCAGAGTAGTTCAGCAGTGGAATAGGCTGCCTAAGGAGGTGGTGAGCTCCCCCTCACTGGCAGTCTTCAAGCAAAGGTTGGATACACACTTTTCTTGGATGCTTTAGGCTGCTTAGGACTGATGCTGCATTGAGCAGGGGGTTGGACTAGATGGCCTGTATGGCCCCTTCCAACTCTATGATTCTATGATTCTATGATCATCCTCATCTCTTAGCAGAAAGGACTCTTTGGATCTATCCAGAGAGCCTCACCGCTGATTAAAAAAAAGGTTTTCCCAGAGCCGATTCCGCCAACCTAATGAGTGTCACACATCACACTATGAAACCTAAATATTCCAAAACCTACCAATCTTGCTTGTTCTAACTGCTCATTCTGCTGCAGGAAAGCAGTAAATACATTTTTATGCATCATTACTTACCTTGTCTCTTTGTAAATATGAGTTATTATTGGTGGCAATGTTGTCTCTTCCAGGGAGCAGGGCTGTTCACAAAATCAACGCTTGCCGGCACCCGCTCATAAAAACGCCTATAATTCTGCCAAGCCTACTCATAAATTGGCAGTTTCATTAACTTTATTAATGCACTTTATTCATAATAACGCATACTCCGTTTGCATTAGAAGGGTTTCACGTTTTCAAGGGCGAATGCGAGGACTTGCGTGAAGCGACGCCTCGGCTTCACGCAGGCACAAAAGCCTTGTGCCGCTGGTCTGAGAGCAGGTTAAGAAATATTGGCGAAAGCTTTTATGTTAGAGTGAAAAATGCATCCCTCCAAACACACAAGCAAACAGGGAGAAATCGATTCGGGTGGGTAGCCCTATTGCTCTGTAGAGCAAAGTTTGAGTCCAGGGACACTTACAAGACCAGCTAGGCTTTAGTCAAGTTACTAGGGGCCAAGCCCATTGCATTCAAGAATATAAGTATTTGAAAGTATTTAAATATTTGAAAGGGTGTCACTTGGAGGAGGGCAGGATGCTGTTTCTGTTGGCTGCAGAGGAGACGACACGCAGTAATGGGTTTAAACTTCAAGTACAACGATATAGGCTAGATATCAGGAAAAAGTTTTTCACAGTCAGAGTAGTTCAGCAGTGGAATAGGCTGCCTAAGGAGGCAGTGAGCTCCCCCTCACTGGCAGTCTTCAAGCAAAGGTTGGATGCACACTTTTCTTGGATGCTTTAGGATGCTTAGGGCTGATCCTGCATTGAGCAGGGGGTTGGACTAGATGGCCTGTATGGCCCCTTCCAACTCTATGATTCTATAACGTGTGCTAGATTAGGGGGTGGGATTGCAGATGGGTTCTCCCTCCCCGCAGGACCTGGAAAGGCTGAAGACTGGAAGCCCCTGGGAAGGAAACTCACAGGAGAGGCAGCTCTCATACAGCAGGGATCTGCAGCCTCTGAGCCTCAGAGGGGGGAAGGAAGCCATGAGACACACTCTTCCTCCAAAGCCTTACCAGAAATATATTATATGGAACAGGTAAGCTTTCATGGGCAGGCACACTTCAGATACAATGAAATGGAAACTACCAGCCTATATATAACCACTTCATATTTGATGACAACTTGTTCCTTTAAATCAGTGGTATAGCCATGGTACCCACCTGGCCCCACAGGATGCTGATATCTCTATGGCTAACTTAGAGCAGTGCTCCTGAAACTCCCACCTACTCATATCTCTCTTATGCCTTCAGTGCAATGGTTACAGTTTTGTTATCTGGACACATGCTAAAGAAGCCCTGGATATATTCCATCAGGCATTTCACACAAGTTTCTGGACACTACTGTAAAAAATACACAGTGGATGCATAGACACCTCTCCTTTCACTGCTGGCCCATTCTACCAACCCCGAAGAGTTGTTTCTTATACCCTGCTTTTCACTGCCCGGAGGAGTCTCAAAGCGGCTTACAATTGCCTTCCCTTTTTCTCCCCACAACAGACACCCTGTGAGGTAGGTGTGGGTGAGAGAGTTTCTGACAGAACTGCTCTGTGTGAACAACTCTGTCAGGGCTGTGACTAGCCCAAGGTCACCCAGCTGGCTGCATGTGGAGGAGCAGGGAATCATACGTGACTCACCAGATTAGATGCCACTGCTCTTAATCACCCTGCTGAAAGATGCCCGGGGGTGCGCTTTGTTAATGAACTGTTCATGTTATCAATTCTATGCTGTTTTAATTGTTTTATTGATTGCTTCAATTGATTGTTTCAGTTCCTTCCATCTTTTAGGTAAGTCTACATCTGCAGAGCAGGTAAAATATCAAGAATTTTTTTTTCACAGTCAGAGTAGTTCAGCAATAGAATCAGATGCCTTAGGACAGGGGTAGTCAAACTGTGGCCCTCCAGATGTCCATGGACTACAATTCCCAGGAGCCCCTTCCAGCATTTGCTGGCAGGGGCTCCTGGGAATTGTAGTCCATGGACATCTGGAGGGCAGCAGTTTGACTACCCCTGCCTTAGGAGGTAGTGAGCTCCCCCTTGCTGGCAGTCTTCAAGCAGCAGCTGGACAGCTATGTATCCTGTTAATAATAACAATAACAGAAACCCTCTGACCAACAAATGTACTTACTTGCCTCCAGCTATCATCCTAAACATATCAAACCATCCATTGCCCATAAAGAGGACATATGGAAGGACTGAATGAGCTTAATAAATAAAGTGAAATAAGAAAGCAATATCCCTGTTGAGTCCTAAGGATCCCATTGTTCTGAATGTTGTAATAACTTGAAACTCAGCCATTTCCCTTTCTGGAATGTAATGTAATTTGGAACGGTGGATTGGAATGTATTTCTCTGGTCTGAGAACAGGAGAAGTAATTCTACACAGCCAAACACCTCTCGTCAAAGAACTAAATGCTGTAAGTTCACCTCCATGACTGAGAGGAGATAGACGGAGTGTTATCTATCTATCTATCTATCTATCTATCTATCTATCTATCTATCTATCTATCTATCTATCTATCTATCTATCTATCTATCTATCTATCTATCTATCTATCTATCTATCTATCTATCTATCTATCTATCTATCTATCTACCTACCTACCTACCTACCTACCTACCTACCTACCTACCTACCTACCTACCTACCTACCTATCTACCTATCTATCTATCTATCTATCTATCTATCTATCTATCTATCTATCTATCTATCTATCTATCTATCTATCTATCTATCTATCTATCTATCATTGTATAAATTTACATGAAACATTATACAGTTTTAACATCGTACAACTTTCAATAAAACATTATAACAGTTCAATACATTGTGTAATTTTCAATAATTGTCTTAATGATCTATGGGAACGTTTATAATAAAATAACAACAACTTTGGGAGATCAGATCAATTTTTTTCAGTCATGGGAGGGCGTCTGGGGGGGGGGGGGGGACAAGCAGGTGTTCCGAGTTGGTCGGCCTCAAGCGAATGCCTGGTGGAGAAGCCAGGGTCTCAGTTCATTACACTCAGCACTCCACTATTAAGGATACACCTGCCCATCAATCTCCAATTTTGGCATATTTATTCTCTTCACTATGTTTTCCCCTGGAATTAACCCCCCCCCCCAAAAAAAAAGTAAACATATAAACTAAACTTCTGATTCCTGTTTGGTCCTTGAATCTGTTACTACTAATTTACTACTCACTCTCTACCAATATGCATGGGCTGGGAATTTTCATGTTATTGTATCTGAAGAAGTTTGTGTGCAAGCCAAAGCTTACACCTTGAATAACACTTTGTGGTCTTAAAGGTGCCACTGGACTCAAACTTTGTTCTAGAGAAAAATATAGTGGCAGAAACACCAGGAGAGGTAGGACAGAAAGGGATCCAAAGACAGAGCTGATGCATTTCACAAAGGTTAATGGGAAACTGGAGAGTCAGAAACATTGGCTGGGAGGCATATTTAACTTCTGAGGCCGGTTCTTATATATCTCAGATATCCAGAGCTGTCACTTACCTTTGTAACCAGAAGGCAAACTTCCTCTCAAGGCTGACATTTCAGCACCTTTATTACAGACTTACATAAATATTATAAGCTCTGTTTCTATAGTGGAGCAATTCCTTGTTCAAAGGGATTGGATTCGAGCTGGCCATTGGCTCAAGTTGGGGATAAGCAGACCCATCTAGGGCCGCCCCACCATTCATGCTGTTTGTGCTCCACCTCCCCCTATATTTGAATATTTATTTCATCCTGCTAGTCTATTGGTGGAATTAATAATTTTAGGTGTGTGCTTCCTTAAGATCGTGTGTGGGTACTGGAGGCCTTTGGGGGGGGGGGGTAAGGAATTTGGGAATCACAAGACACTTTTTAGCATCTGCTTCTCAGACTAGACAACCTATAAATAAGAACATCAGAAGTGCTTTGCTGAATCAGACCCTGTCATCCAGCATCTTGCTGAATCCAGTGGCCAGCTGGTTGCCTTCAAGTGTCAACTAAGGGTGTGCAACCCCTCCCCCAATATTTTTCATGTCTGAGTATTGGTATTCCCTGATATTCCCAAATACCAATAGCAGTATGGTGTTTGCATTGGGTAAATATTCAGTAATGCCGATTTTTTAAAAACTCCATTATAGCCTATGCCCCAACCTTTTTATCACCGGGGACCACTCAATGCCTTTTACTGAGGCCCGGGGGGGGGGGGGTAGTTTACTCCTCTACTCTCAACCACTGCCCTAACGCTCTCTGGTCGCTATGGTAATGTTTAAACATCCCTTCAAAATAAGATACAGACACGCCACAACAATGAACATAAGGAACATTTTATTTTCATGGACATTTTAACTCACGACAACGACAAATCAATGGGAACCCTGAGCTTGTTTCTCTGCAACGAGTTAGTCCCATCTGGGAGTGATGGGAGACACCCGAAGTGTGTTGTAAGGGGCCGGGGGGGATGAAGTAAAGGGCCCGGGGGGGGTGAAGGCGTCCTTTGCGGCCCACCTCCAATTAGTCGAAGGACCACATGTGGTCCGCAGCCCACAGGTTGGGGATCACTAGCCTATGGGAATTAGGGGGGGTCTTGGGGAAGGGGATGTTTTTTGAGATACCACTGCCAAATTCACAGCATAACTGCTGGTGCCACTCCTCAATAAACTTTAAAGCAAACACGGACCCTTTAAACATTTAATGCATTTTGCAAACTGTGGGAGGAGGAGTGAACTCCAAAGACATTTAAATGGATTGAGAGCCCTTTAAACACACGTTAACTGCAACTACCCAGCTGTCCCAAAAATCCCAAATATTTTTTCTGCCATTTTGATTGGCTGAAAAAAAAATAGCAAAAATATATGCAGCTGATGTTGTGCAGAAAGGAAGGAAAAGGTGTTTGTAAACTGATTTGGGCTTCCTTCCAGTACTGAAAAGCAGGGTATTAAAAAAACAGTTTTTCTTTGTTTTGTAGGTGGAGGAATGAGAGGAGCTTAAAAAAAAAAAAGAAGAAGTCTATTTCAATATGCCATGCTGGTGAGTGGACAAATGTAATTCAACTGAGTAATTTGTCAGAAGAGAACTTTATGAGCCTCCTTAGTTCAAATGTACTATGACAGATAGATACATAAATAGATGGATTTAGAATGAGCCAACTTTTGCTGAGCGGGATGTTCATAAGTCGTTCCTTATCGTATTGAAATTGTCATTTTGACAGAAGGGACTCATTTGTCAAACAGAGTTTTAAATTACACCAAAATGGGAGCTTATGATCTTATCCTGCAAGGGCAAAGATGTGCATGTGGCCAGATGACTGAATGGAACCCTGTTTCTTCTTTGTATCTCCCCGTTGGTGAAGGTGTGCTTGTGTATGCTTACACATCAGGCCACTACAGAGAATAGTAGCTCTGTCTACATCTCCCATATTCCCATCCAGACCTCCCCTTCCACACAAACAAGATAATTCATGTAATGTGTCTGAGGGCCCCACTAAACATGATGGTCTCCTCATGGCGACCATGAGATGGCCACCACCATCTTAAAGGCATTTAGAAGTGCTGTGAGAGCTTACTCTTGCTCAGTCCCACAGCAGGGCACTCTTGTCTCCTCCTCCGGTTTTTCAAGTGCCCAAGCACCCACAGGACGGCAAGTTCCAGGACGGCAAGTTCCTGTAGAGCTGGGGTGGATTCAGGAGAAGGTGGAATTCAGGTTGAGACATCAATGGAATTCAGTGCTATAGAGTCCACTCTCCAAAGCAGTCAGTTTCTTCAGGAAAAGTGATCTCTGGAGATCAGTTGTAAATCCAGGAGAGCTCCCCACCTGAAGATTAACAACCCAGGGAGGGCACATATCATCACTTGATAAGGTGTGTGTTGGGGGTGGGGTACAAGAGCACCTCAGCCTGCCGTCCTCCAGACTCAGTCAGGATCAGGCCTTTTTAGCATTTTTACATGACTTTAAGATGGTGATGATGTCCTCCTGGTTGTTGTTGTTGTTAGGTGCAAATTTGTGTTCGACCCGTCGCGACCCCATGGACAATGATTCTCCAGGCCTTTCTGTCTTCTACAATTCCCCAGAGTCCATTTAAATTCCCCCAGAGTCAATTTAATGTCCTCCTGGTAGCCATGAGTAATCCATCATGTCCAGTTTGGTCCTTAGTGAAGGGAGAGTGTTGATTGGGATCCATACTGATACCTACCTGAATGCATTGCTTGCATGTCTACACAGGTGTACCTGCTAAACAGGAAGAGAGAAACATGTCTCTGTTTGAGATCCCTTCACATCTCTGCAGTGCATCCATATAGAGATAGGTTGTATCTGAAAGGACTTTTTCTCCAAGTCCAGAGCCAACTTGGTGTAGTGGTTAAGAGTGACAACTTCTAATCTAGTGAGCTGGGTTTGACTTCCTACTCCTCCGCATGCAGCCAGCTGGGTGACCTTGGGCTTGTCACAGTTCTGATAGTGGTGTTCTCACAAAGCTGCCCTCTTAGAGTTTTCTTGGCCCTATCTACCTCATAGGGTTTCTGTTGTGGGGAGAGGAGGGGAAGGCTATCATAAGCTGCTTTGAGACTCCATCTGGTAGTGAAATGTGGAGTATAAAAAACTTCACAACTGTGAGCAAACCACAAGAATGTAAATAGTTATACTCAATTCAGCTCTATTCTAAGAAAAAATATGCTGAAATTCTTCACATTATTATGTTTATGTTTGAAGGCTGATCTGTTAGCAAAAGCAGTTTTATTTTCAAATGCCTTGAACTAAAGAACAATGCACAGTAATGCTGAGGATATGATGGACTTGCATGAAATATTTTGGAAAACCTTGTCCTCATGAAAAATCAAAGCCTCTTATGGAAAATTTAAGATCTCAACATGCAGTGCATGTGCACCCCTTCCCACTCACCCACTTGTTGCCAAGTCATTTAGGAGGGCCAAAACCCAATGTACCATGGAAAACTCCAGCCCTTGAGCTTGGAGATAAAGGAATTATTAGGAAAAGGATGGGGGGGGGGACAATCAGCATTGTCATGTCCCTGTGTAATGTCCCATTTTGCAGAGATGGAAGTGCAGAAGAGGGCAAGCAGAATTTTCATAGAATCATAGAGTTGGAAGGGGCCATACAGGCCATCTAGTCCAACCCCCTGCTCTACGCAGGATCAGCCCTAAGCATCCTAAAGCATCCTAAATTTTGAAGGGGTTGAAGGCCCTTTCTTTAAATGTAAAGGCTAAAGAGTCTGGAACTTTTTTAAAAAAAGAGATTACATGGGGGAAACATTACAGAGAGGTTTGTAAATTAATGCATGGGATGGAGAAAGTGAGCAAAAAATAACTTTTCCCTTTTCTGCCATCATATTGGAACTTTGAGACTCACAACAAAGTTAATCGATAATAGATTAAGAATAGAGAGAAAGAAGCACATATTTATCTAGAATAATTGAAATGTGGAATTCACTGCCACCACACAGAACGATTGCCACGACTACCTATGAGATGTTAAAGAGGATTTGATGGATTCATGGAGGTACATTGATGCTTGCTAAATATGACATTCTGTCTCTCAGTCTGTCTGCAGTCAGCTGCAAAGAGGGTTGCCAGGTCCTTCTTAGCCATCTGCCCAGGATGTGGGGGAATCACCAGGAGTGGGAGGGAATCTCCGGTGATGTCACTGATGAGGTGTCTATATCTTTTCTAGTCTCCCCTCTGTTTTTTCCCCCAAAAAACTGCAATAACATGACAATGCTCTGATGTTTGGACAAAACTTCTATGGTAAAAATGACTTCTACCGTAGAGATTCCCTCCTCAAATATATCTCACAGTTATCATCTTATGTGATGATGCCACTTCCTGTGCATGCTAGAAGTGACATCACTGGCAACAGCTTCTGGGTGTTCCTCATTAAAAGTGTAAGCCCCCTCTGCTGTCCAGTTGATCGGTAGTGGCTCTGAGACTCTGAGCCCTACCTGCAAATGCCTGTTTTACTGTTGGAGTGCTCAGCTTCCCAATAAGTCAAACTTCTATATACGAAAGTTTCTTTATTAAGAATGAAGACATCCATTAGACATGCATGGAGAGAACTGAGGTCCTTTGCCCATGGACAGAGAATATAACCCAGTGAAACACATTTCCACTCACCCTTGGGAATGTGGCTAACTGCATTTCAAAACAAAATCAGAGTCCAGTGGCAACTTTAAGACCAACAAAGATTTATTCAAGGCGTGAGCTTTCAAGTGCAAGCACTCTTCCTCAGACTAAGAACTGACCATCATAACAGTGGGATAGACTCATCATACCAGATACCCTAAACTACAAAGGGGAAACACTAGAGGTGTGGGGAAGGAAGGAGGAGAGGAAGGGGAAGGGGAAGGGGGAATGGCTGTGAGAAAGCTAACAGTGATAAACTGAACAACAGGATGCAACCTTGAGGTGCCAAGACAAGCATCTGAGGAATATCACAGATCAAACATCGCAAAACATGGCGGAAGTGCCTAGGGGATTCTGACACTAACTACTCCGCTGCATTGGTGCTGAGGCCTTATGTGCAAGCAGGAAGTATGAATGCAGAACTGACTCTGTTGAAGGAGTAAGGAAGGTCAAATCCGATTTATGAAGTTTGAAACAGTAGCTGGCAGGAAAAAATCTGACTGCGGAATAATGAACTGGTTTCCAACAGAAATAGTATGATACATCTGTACAAATGCCAGAACCATCCATCCATCCCTAAACCATATGTATTTCTGGAAAAGGTGATGTTTTAATTTAGAAGCGACTTCATTTTATGTTGCAAAATGGAAACTGAAAACTTGATAGCATAACTCTGAAAAATCTTCATTCCCACGTTCTCTTCCCCCTTTAACTGTATTGTACAACATCTGCTTTGGAAGAGCGAAGCTTAGATCCTCGACACCGATCAACACCTGGCAATGCACAGCTTCATCTCCTGCCACCACTTTGTTTACCACTATTGCTCGCTAATGTCACCAAGCTGCCGAGCCAACCGTTGCTACCAAAATTAGCAATATTTTCATGATGCATCTCGATATGGAGTGGTAACATTGGACCTAGAAATATTTCCCGATCAAACAAAAAACAAATCACATTGATTTCAGTGGCATCTTCAAAGGGACTGTGCATAGGACCTCACCAGATTGGTGAGAGCCAGTTTGGTGTAGTGGTTAGGAGTGCGGACTTCTAATCTGGCATGGCGGGTTCGATTCTGCGCTCCCTCACATGCAGCCAGCTGGGTGATCTTGGGCTCGCCACGGCACTGATAAAGCTGTTCTGACTGAACAGGAATATCAGAGCATATAAGAAAAGTGGCATATATAAGAACCAAATCTTCTTCTTCTTCAGTAATATCAGGACTCTCTCTGACTCACCTCCCTCACAGGGTGTCTGCTTTGGGAAGGAAAGGCGACTGTAAGCTGCTTTGAGACTCCTTCTGGTAGAGAAAAGTGGCATATAAGAACCAACTCTTCTTCTTCTCCACCCACTGTCCCTGAGAAGCACAAACAGCAGCACTGAGATACAGGTAAAAATAACAATGGGGTTATCACCTGGAAGTCCTGTTCAGTCAGAGGACAGGCACAGAACCACAGACCTCCGCCAGGGCCCAGTTTGACCCAGAAGATATAATGTCCTAGAGCCAAACACCTTCTTTCTCCCCTTCATCCCAGGGTTCTTCATTCCTTGGACTGAGTGAGGATTCATCCTCAGAAGCTGTTCCACCATAACGTCAGACAAGAATTCAACCTTCAAGACAGTGTTTTCAAGTGGACAGGAGCCTTTCAAAAGCCTACCTCCCTCCTCCCGAAAGCGTTTCAAAGCAAGAAAGAAATGGTGGGCTGCTGAACATAAACGCTTGTTAATGGAAAACGTGAAATGTATCGGGTCTCTGGGTTTAATCAAGCCAATAATTAAAGGATTCATTTGCTTTTCTCATATTCAATTACTTGAGCGCTCCCCGCCCCTTGCTGTTAATCATAGAGCACGTGCCAGCGTTGCCCCTGAACGACCCCTCTCCCATTTCACGCTTGGCTTCTAATACTTTCTCTCAGTGTACAGCCTGCCAGGGCCACGCCCTGTGCAGAAATAGATGAGGCCAGGTTTGCATTTGAAAATGAGTCTTCCATTCTCCTTACAGTGCAAGGGTAAGATGGCCTGTTGGGAAGACACAGGATTGCTCAGGGCCAGCTGAAGATCACTGGGATACATAGCCAATGTGCGTAGCAGTTGAAGTGTTGGAGACCTTGGGTTGTCAGCTCTGGGTTGGGAAATACCTGGAGATTTTAGGGGTGGAGCCAGCAGTGGGAAGGTTTTGGAGTGGAGAGAAACCGCAGTGGAGTATAATGCTATGGAGTCCACCCTCCAAAAAAGCTATTTTCTCCAGTGGATCTGATCTCTGTCATCTGGAGATCAGCTATAATTCCAGGAGATCCCCAGGTGGGACTGGCTTTCCTAGGCCCAGGGTCAAATCTCCACTGTTCCCTGAAAATTAACTGGGTGACTTTGAGCTGTTTATGCTCTTTCAGCCTAACCTACCTCACAGAGAGCTGTTGTGGGGATGAAATGAAGGCGAGCAGAATGGTACTGTAAGTTCTCCCGAATGAGGGAGAAAACCCAGCAGTGAGGGGAGGCACTGTGAAGTCTCAGCTGATGTGTGGTTTTCAAGGAAGGAAATTGAAGTCAAAGGTAAAATTAAGAGGTTTTAAAAACCCTGGATTTCCCTTAATCTGAACACAAAATCTCATTCTTTGAATAGCAGCACCTATAAATTTAAAAGGCATAATGTTTGAAATCTGTAGGACAAATCATGGCAGTAGATCAGATGATGTATGTATGTATTATATTTGGAAAGCATAATTGTGTACACACCCACCCAACATCCCTTCCCTTCCAACCCCCATCAGTAGCCATTTGGAGGGGGGGGTGACATGACCATGTATGGCTGTGGTTCTCAACCTTCCTAATGCTGCAACCCTTTAATACAGTTCCTCATGTTGTGGTGAGCCCCAACCGTAAAATTATGCAAGTGATCTTTCACCAAAATTAAACCAAAACTGACCAGTGGCCTGAAGTTCCATTGTTCATGGTTGTATATAAATTGTTTTTTTCCGGGGTTTCTCAGTTCAGTTCTGTCTCTTGTCCCACCATGCCGATCTCGCTTTTTTCCACTGCTCCAGGCAGTATCTTGATCTACCCCAGAAGGCTGTTGTGTAGATGGCGCCCACCTCGTTAAGGAGACCGGCCAGAACCGGGCGCGGCCTACCCGGCTGGGAGGCCAGGGGCCCGGGGCCAAGCGAGGGGAGGGGGCCCCATGGAGGCGGACGCCCGTGGGGTCCTCGAAGGTCGCTTCCCAGGGATCCCGGGGCGGAAGGCATCCCATCCTCCCGGCTGGGAGTGAGGTGCGGAGCTGGAGCGCCGCGGTCGTGGTGGTCAGCCGGCCGGCTGACAAGGCATGGGCTCCCTTACCTGCATGCGGGCCAACCCTCCAGTGGGAGGGGCCCTGGTTAATAAAACGGCTGCAGCCAATTTGTTGCCAAGAATGGGTTTGCGTCGTTACTGGGATAGTCGCCACCTGCTAGTCAAAAGACTACCCCCCCCCCCGGGCCTCAGTAAAATTTTCAAGCATTGACCTGTCCCCGGTGATAAAAAGGTTGTGGACCACTGCTCTAGCACATCACAGAGTTCTTGTTCTTCTATATGCAAATGATGCAGTCCTGTTATGCACTCGGCTTAGAGATCCTTAAAGCTTTATTTAGACTACTGTTGCAAAAAAGGTATGACAGTAAACAGCCAGAATTCCAAGATAGTAGTTTTTACTTGAAAAAGGAATCCTAAAATATACTGTTAGCCCTTGAGGCGGGTGGGTGAATTAGAACAAGTGAAAGAATTTTCTTATCTTGGAATCTTATTTGCATCTCATCTAAACTGGGCTGCACATCAAATAGCTGTGAGGAAACAAACAAAACAAAACAAAACCTGTACTGGATTTTGTTTTCAGTTTCTTTTAAACAAGAGGAAGAAAATATGTACCAGGGGCTATTAGAGTTTTTAATCTAAAGTTAATTCCTATTATCTTACAGAATCGTAGAGTTGGAAAGGACCTCCAGGGTCATCTAGTCCAACCCCCTGCAGACTGCAAAAAATTCACAACTACCTGCCCACCTGCAGTGACCCCAATAAGAATTAAGGCTGTCATGGAATCTATTGACTTGCTACTTCCTTACTTAGAAAACTGCTAAATATGCCACTCTGTGTTGCAGGTGTGGTTTTGTGTACTGAATTTGGTCAGCCATTGTTGGAGGCCATGACACTAGCATTAATCCCCACTTAAAGTTACTTTTCTTTACTGGAGGAGGAATCTTATAAATTGTCATGGCTTAGGACAATGGGCAAGATATGGTCAGTTATCGGTTTTACTTCTTTATCTATCAAGGAACTGGGGCTTGCTGAAAAGCAATTCCAATAAAGAACTGGAAAAGGTTCGAGTCCAGGGGCAACTTTAAGATCCACAATGTTTTATTCATAGTATAAGCTTTTGGGTGCAGGCTCACTTCTTCAGATAATGGATCAGGCAGATAGAGTACAATAGTTCTACTAATCCTAGACTTGGAAGGGGCCATCCAGCCCAACCCTGTGCTCAATACAGGATCAGCCTCAAGCATCCATGATAAATTATCTGTCCAGTCGCTGCTTAAAGACCACTAGTGATGGGGAACTCACCCTCAGCTTAGGCAGCTTCTTCCCCTGTTGAACTATTTTGATTATGATTTTTCCTCTCTGATATCTAGCTGGTACCATTCTCCACATAATTTAAACCCATTACTGCGGGTCCTATCCTCTGTGCCAACAAGAACTGATCCTTGCCCTCCTCCAATCTTTGAAATACTTCCAGAGAGCCATCGTGTCCTCCCTCAACCTCCTCTTCTCCAGGCTGAACCTTTCCTCATAGGACTTGGTCCCCCTGCCCCAGATCATTCTCATTGTTCTCCTCTCAACCCCTTCCATCTTGTCCCCTCCTTCTTGAAGTGAGGCCTCCAGAACTGCACACAGGACTCCAGGTGCGGTCTGACCAATGCAGTATTCTTCATGCTTAATGAGTTGGTTCTTTACAATTTTTTTGACCTGATAGTCTGTCCTCCTTGCTTTTGATATTTAAATGAGGTTTTATTGGGGGGGGGGGTATCCATGGATCTTTTGTAACCCGACACTAGCTGATTCTGGGAGTGACAGGAAATAAAAATCATCATCATCATCATCATCTGAACTCACCTGGCCTACAAAGGAAGAAGAAGAAGAGTTGGTTCTTTATGTGCTGCTTTTCTCCACCCAAAGGAGTCTCAAAGTGGCTTACATTTGCCTTCCCTTTCCTCTCCCCACGACAGACATCCTGTAAGGGAGGGGAGGCTGAGAGAGCCCTGATATTACTGAAGAAGATGAAGAGTTGGTTCTTATATGCTGCTTTTCTCTACCCGAAGGAGTCTCAAAGCGGCTTACATTCACTTTCCCTTTCCTCTCCCCACAACAGACACCCTGTGAGGTGGGTGAGGCTGAGAGAGCCCTGATATCAATGCTCGGTCAGAACAGTTTTATCCGTGCTGTGACTAGCCCAAGGTCACCCAGCTGGCTGCATGTGGGGGAGCACAGAACCAAACCCAGCTTGCCAGATTAGAAATCTGCACTCCTAACCGCTACTGGCTCTCTTGCCAAACTGGCTCTCTTGCCAGAGAGAGTTTTTACTCTAGCTAGAATGAATGCCCATTCAACGGTGGTTATGAACAGCTGCCTCTTGCATCTTCCGTGCTCTGATAGAATTTGTTCTCTTGGTAAAACTGATTCTGTCTCTCATATTTTATTGGGATGCCCCCCGTATTCTAATCTTCCATGTCATTTTATTCTACGTTTTTTGGCAATCCTAACCCAAGCAGGGCAGTCCCCTTCCTACTCTCAGGTCAAAATCCTAATATAACCATGGATGTAACAAAAAAAAATTTCCTTTTATCTTTTGGGAAATAAATAGAGATTATAAATGAAATTTCAGATTGTAATACTGCTCAAGGCATTGAGTTATAGAGCTTTTATTGGACAAAGGGAAAGAAAGGAAAAGGTTATTTAAAATAAGAAAGGCATGGAGAAATAATAATCACAGCTACCAACAAAATGCCCACTTGATTTAGGGATCAGCAGGCAGGGAACTAAAGTTGCTAACCAAATTAATTGCAAGTGGCTGTCTTCCCTCCAAATAAAACACCCTTTATTGGCTCAGTATCTCAAGTTGCTTCTGTCGCCTCCTAATCAATTCTGCATTCAAAACTTCTGTCGCTTGAGCTGTGTTTGAATTTCTAGGGAGACTGATAGAAGCACTGTTGACATGCACTAATTGTATCCTATAAAGAGGAGTGAAAGCAAGGCACACCCCACTGCATGCCTTAAAAAGTCACTGTGCTTCCATCCACGCAACTATGCGACTTACCAAGGACCACTGTCGCTTTTTTCTTTGGGAAATCTGGAGCGCACAGGCAATTGTTGACTTTGAGCCGAAAGCATGCACGGAGGCCTTCTCCCATGGGTCTAAGGCTGACGTTTCCCCCTGGTATGCCAGGAGCTGAATCAACCACGAACGCGAGCAAAACATATGTGGTAAAGACAAGAAAGAATCAATAGAGACAGAGCAACAAATAAGAGAGAAAATTGATAGGAAAGATCCCAAACAGTTGCACAGACAGCACTGTGGCCACTTAGCCAAAACCAAAGAAGAAGAAGAAGAGGAAGAAGAGGAAGAAGAGGAAGAGGAAGAGGAAGAAGAAGAAGAAGAAGAAGAAGAAGAAGAAGAAGAAGAAGAAGAAGAAGAAGAAGAGTTGATTCTTATATGCCGCTTTTCTCTACTCGAAGGAGGCTCAAAGAGGCTTACAGTCACCTTCCCTTTCCTCTCCCCACAAAAGACACCCAGTGAGGTAGGTGAGGCTGAGAGAGCCCTGAGATTACTGGTTGGTCAGAACAGCTCTAGCTTGGGTGGGGAATGAGGTTCAGAGGGCAGCAGGCAAACAGGGAAGTGCAGACTCCAAGAGAGAATTTGGCCAGCCCAGCATCCCTTAGGTGGGGAGAGGAAGGTTGTGTCCTATTCCGTATCCTTGAGGACTGGAACGCTTCACATGCACAGCTAATCCGAGTTGCTACAGCTTGTGGTCAATTGCAAAAGCTCAGAGCCTCTCTCCCTCTTCTCTTTAAGGAACTCTGTGCTCTCTCTGTGCCTTTTATTAGGAAAATATTGCCTGCTTAATAAAAGTGAAACCAAGAGAAGCAACAGCAGCAATAACAAAAGAAACCAGAATTAAAAGGGGGTGTGTGGCAAAGTTATGGTGTTTTTTTTTCTTTATATGCTGTTTAAATGGATAAATTGTTTCATTTTTTTAATTAATTACGATAATTACAAAACACTGAATTTGTCAAATTAGTGTAATTAATAACAAAAGGAACACACAAGCTTAAAGTCTAGACAGCGCTGGGGGGCAATTTTTCTCTGTCCCTTTCACTGAATAGCAATTGGCCACCAGAATCTGACCCAATTGGTTTTAGATATTGCTGATATTAGAAGGTCTTTGGGAAATATTTGAAACAGTCGGAGCTGAGGAATTACTGGTTGAAAGGGTGCAAGAAGTGTGGGATCTAGATAGAGAACAGTATTTAGCAGAGCTAGAAATGCAATTTCATTGTTTCTTTGGATAATTGCATTTAATTGAATTCTTGGACCGTTTCCGCATGGAGGAGTTAAACCCGTGTGGCCTCATGCTTGCAAATGCTGGATGGTAAACCTCCCATTTGCAGCCCTCCATATGGGAGACCCCTCCCATGTTTTCCCTCTGCCCTGTCACAGCTGCAAGGGAAAACAAAGCAAACTTTTCCTCCCCCCTCTGCTCCTTGACTTGTCAATCACAGCAAGCCACCAATCACAGCACAGCAGTTCTCTCATGGGCTGAAATTTTCCCTTCCCCCCCCCTCAGCCCTGAAATTATTTTTAAGGCATTTTCGCGTTACTATGCTGTAATGACACAACACAGAAGCAATTTTACTATAAAATTAATACTTCCGCATTGCTATGGAGAAATGCCAGAATGATAGCTCGGACGGCATTTTTCCATCTTCGCCAAGCCCGGCTACTAGCACCTTACCTGTCCTCAGAACACCTGGCCACAGCGATCCATGCAACGGTCATTTCCAGATTAGACTTCTGTAACTCGCTCTATGCGGGCCTTCCCTTGTCTTTGACTCGGAAGTTACAGCTGTTCCAAAATGCGGCTGCCAGGGTCCTCACTAGAACACCTTTGAGGGCCCACATTCAGCTGGTGCTTCGTCATCTGCACTGGTTACCAGTCTGTTTCCAAATCAGATTCAAGGTATTGGTATTGACCTTTAAGGCTATACGCGGCCTGGGTCCCGTCTACCTACGGGACCGCTTGGTTGCTTATGCCGCTCGCAGGGCACTCCGCTCTGCGGGTATGAATTTACTGGTTGTCCCGGGCTCACGGGATGTTCGCCTGGCCTCGACCCGGGCCAGGGCCTTTTCAGTCCTGGCCCCAACCTGGTGGAATGAGCTCCCAGAAGAGCTAAGGGCCCTGCGGGATCTACCAGCTTTCCGCAGGGCCTGTACAACGGAGCTCTTCCGCCAGGCATATGGTTGAGGCCAGGGCAGCTCTCCCACTAATCCATCAGAGGATCCCCTCCAATATTGAGATCTCTAACATCGAGATCATTGTTAGATCTATTGTATTGGTGCCACCCTCTTCTGAATATTACTCTCCCCACCAGGCTGAACTTGGGGGGAACTCAGGTAACTAAGATCAGAATTGTGACCACCGCCGCTTATATGTTATATGTAACTTTTGATGATGTTAATTGGGGTTTTTATGGGGATTTTATTGTGTTTTAACTATTTATGTTGTAAACTGCCCTGAGACCTATTTGGAGAAGGGTGGTCTAAAAATTTAATAATAATAATAATAATAATAATAATAATAATAATAATAATAATAATAATAATAATAATAATAATAATAATAATAATAATGCATACCTCCCCCCTTATTGAGGGGGGATTTGTGTTATTTCGGACTCTATTTATGTCTGGGTAGATGTGTGGGAGGCTGGAAATGGTGACTGGACTCCGATGAGTGATTGTGTGAACAGTGGACTGGATGATTGGGAGAGGGCTGCTTCAACGTGTGCCCCCCCTCTTTCCCTATCTGGCCCCTGCCACTTATCTGTCTCAGCTGGTAATAAGTAAACAAAGAAGGGCATTTACCCTTGCAAGATGCTCTGTCTTGCCTTCAGCTCTTGTTGAGGGTCATTATAAGAACATTCCCCTTACACTGAGACAATGTTTTTGTGGGAGTGGCGAAATTGATACAAAGAGCCTATATTGTTCCACTGCCCTGCTTATGTAGACATTCGTAGCAGCTTGATTGAACCACTCCTTAAAAAGTTGCCAGAACATCATGATGTAGATCAAGCAAAGAGGCTGCTAAGTGATGAGTCCCCCCAGGTGACAACTCACCCCCCAGGTGACAACTCAGATTTGTGCTGCCGCCATAAAAATCCGATGCTCTAAAGTAGCATAATTTTAACTTCTATTTTATGATCTGTTTTAAATTGTATTATATTAAATGACCATATTCTTTTGGTCTTTTATGTATTAACTATGTATTAATTTTTATCTTGTAAACCGCCGTGAGCCTAAGGGAACGGCAGTATAATAACAACAACAACAACAACAACAACAACAACAACAACAACAACAACAACAACAACAACAACAACTTGGTCTGAACAACTGTAATAAAGTTTGAATCTGAAAAGGGATTGTGTTTGCCTGCCTGATCCCAAAAAGACCATGGACACTTTAAAAAAAGATTTCATTTTTACCGTCCTTGCCATTAAAAAAAAAAAAAAATACTCGGAGCAGGAAATGGAGAGGGGAGTGCGGGTGCGAGGGCAGGACAAGCTAGTGTGTCTGTCATGTATTTCCCCCTCCATATGGGGTCACCCCTGGATGCTCACTGATGGGACTCAAGATAAAATGTGACAAGTCCAGTTTTGGTGATTTCCTTCATCCCCAGGCAAATCTGGCCAAGAGTTGAGCCAGCCCCTGGACAGCCTCGGGATGCAGACAAGGCCATGTGGAAGGGGCTCTAAAACCTGCCGGGAACCAGAGACTGTCCAGAGGCAGAATCCTTGTACGTAAATGGTCTCAACATGGTTCTATTCCAAAACTTGTTCCTTATTGCAAATTGTACACACATGCATGCTAATTCTCACAGATGTCCCTCATCCCGCTGCACCTTTTGATTGTCCAGAACATGTGTGTGAGAGGGGGGGAAATGAATCTGCAAAATAAATTCTTTCATAGGTTGCCTCAGTCTGTTGGAAGGAGAGTGAGAACTCTGTCCATTTTGCTTCCTGACTTTCCAATAGGGTGTATATACCTCTGCTCTCTTTTTGGGTGTGGGATCCATGGAGAACAAGGATCAATTAAAGTCATGACACTCTAAGATTTCAACAAAATTCTTTGGTAAAACCACAGAGCTCAGTAGCTTTCTGGAGTGTCATGATGTCACTTCTAAGTAAAATCCAGGAGTAATGTTGTCAAAGTCACTTTCCTCCCCCCCCCCCCATTTTCCACCCACTAAGTGGACACAAGGGACAAGGGAGCACCAGTGGGATAATTTTTGTCACAAGCCAAAAAGAAGAAAAGTAGGCTTTTATATCCCATTTTTCTCTACCCTACGGAGTCACAAAGTGCCTTACATTCACCTTCCCCTCCCCACAACAGGCACCTTGTGAGGCAGGTGGGGCTGAGAGAGCTCTGAGGGAACTGTGACTGGCCCAAGGTCACCCAGCAGGCTCCATGTGGAGCAGTTGGGAACCAAACCTGTTTCTCCAAATTAGAGATCTGTCAGTGTAAGGCACAGAGACAGACTGTTTCTGCGCTTGCTGCTTCTCTTGCGGTTCCCTCCTCCTGCTGTGCTCAGAACTTAATTAAAAACCACCCAACTTGATCAAACTATAATGCACCATAACGACTGAATGCTAACTCCTTGTGAAACGGCACTCCTAAGCAGGTCTACTCACAAGCAAGTCCCTTATTATTCAGATGGTCTTTCTCCCAAGATTTGTCAGATATTTTGTGTAAAAGTAATATTAGTTAATATAGAAATTATGAGACCGGAAAAGGTAGTATTAAAAGAGACTATTTTTACTAGGCTAACAGGGTAGGGAAAACTTGAAAACAAAACAAGAAAATACATGGCTTCCTATAGCATCTGAATTGAGTTTATCATGCTGAGAATTCTCAGTTGAGAGCAGGGTGGCCATCTTTGGGTTAGGAAATATCTGGAGACTTTGGGGGTGGAGCCAGGAGTGAGTGGGATTTGGGGGCAGGGAGGGACTTCAACGGAGTATAATGTTACGGTGTCTACCCTCTAAAGCAGCCATTTTCTCCAGGGGAACTAATATCTGTTGCGTGGAGCTGAGCTATCATACCAGAGGATCCTCAGGTCTCACCTGGGGACTGGCATCTCTAGGTGACAGCAAACACTTTCAGAAGTCTTGTTTTACTGCTTAGTAGCTGCCCATCCCCCCCCCCCATATGGTTCCCAGGAGCCCTTGAGATCCTCTGGAATCCCTCCCAATGGCTCCATTCAACGAAAAGGCCCTGGCCTTAGTCAAGGCCAGGCATGCTTCCTGTGGACCCGGGACAACCAGCAGATTCATACCCACAGAGTGGAGAGCCCTGCAGGGGGCATAAGGAGATAAGTTGTCCCTTAGATAGGTAGGGCCCAGGCCACCAAAACTTGATCCAGAAGCTAATGTACTGAACTTGAACTTGAACTTGATCCAGAAGCCTGTCCCTAAAGATCCAGGAAAACATGAACATGTGGAGCTGCCTTCTACTGAATCCAACCTTCAATCCATCAAGGTCCATAGTGTCTATTCAGATTGGTAGCATCTTCTCAGAATCTCAGGTGGAATTCTTTCACATCGGTTTACTGCTTGGTCCTTTTTAACTGGGGATGCCAGGGATTGAACATGCGCCAGAAGAGATTGTCCAGTCGCCTACGAAACGCTGAAAGCTGCCAACTGCTCAAAGGCAAAAAAACATCAGAATACTGCTTGTTTTTGACTGTGAAGAAACCACGGCTGCTATTTACAGAATGCTCAGCTCGAGAGGAAGTGGGAATTGCAGAAAAATAATTCGACATTTGAACGTCTTACTTGCTAAAAAAAAAAAAAGCATTATTAATTTTCAGACATAAACAGCCTCCGTTATCAACATATTCTCATGTGTGAGTCCCAAACCTCTGAAGTTCAAACTGTCGTCAGTATTTGACTGGGACGTCTAAAATCAATTGGAGAGATTCATTCTGCCTGCCTTCTCTCTGCACGGCCGTCAATGCCTGGTGTCCATTTGGCTGCCCAAACCTTTAATAAGCTGGGGAGCGCTGATATGACCTATTCTGGTCTGTTGAATTTGTGTGGTGAAGCCTGATAGCAAAAAGGAAAAGGAAAAGAATAAGAAAGGAGTTCACCAGGAGGCAGAAGCATAATTAAAAAAGCTTCCTTTATCTCGAAATTTCATTAAAAACAACGAAACACTCTAAGATATATAGGACACAAGTTTTAATTAAATTGCAGCTGCTCTTTGGGGAGTGCAATATTCAGGGTACATTTGTCTGCAAGCACCCAAAGAACCACTGGCTCTTGCCAACTAAAACTTTGACGTTTTAAATTTCAAGCTTGTCCTGGACTCCCACAGAGCTAGTGATGTAAAAGGTTGATCAGTCTCTCTCCTTTGTGAATTGAATCCCTAGATATTGCAAAGGGAACTTCAAGGTCCATGGCTTGGCCAGCCTGATTTTGTTGACACGTAGCGCTACTGGTGTTTTGTCATGAGTATGACTCAAGCACTTCTGTAGGGTATAATGCCTTAGATTTAGGGATGGCAGTCCCTAGGTGGGACTTGGGGATCCCCTGCAATTATAGCTCATCTCAAGTCGAAGAAGAAGAAGAAGAAGAAGAAGAAGAAGAAGAAGAAGAAGAAGAAGAAGAAGAAGAAGGCTTACAATTACCTGCCCTTCCTCTCCCTACAACAGACACTCTGTGAGATAGGTGAGGCTGAGAGCTTTGACTGTACTGCTTTGCAAGAACAGCTGTCAGAGACCTGTGACCCAGGTTACACAACTGGCTGCCTGAGAAGGAGTGGGGAATCAAACCTGGCTCTCCAGATTAGAAGCCACCCTCCTTAACTGCTACACTCTCCCAGTTCCTCTGGAGAAAATGGCTGTTTTGGAGATGACAGCCCTGCATAGATTCTACTCTCCAGGGGAACTGATGTCTATAATAGGGAGATGAGCTGTAATTCCAGAGGGTTCCCAGGTCCCACCTGAAGGTTTGAAAGCCTACTCCCAGGTTTCCTATTCATGTCATAACCAGGCCCAGATCTGCTTCTTCAGATATGACTGTATTGTTTACTTTTTCGTGGTAGCCCACGGTCATGGAAAAACTCATGGGGGGGATATACTACACTGAAGCTCCTCCCTTCTTCAACCCCTTCTTCCTCAAGCTCCATTCCAACATCTTCTATTTCCCAACCCTGACCTTAGTTGTTTTGCCTACTCCTCACTCCTCTTCCCATGGACCTTTCAAGCAGTGGCAGGGCACTGAAGTCAAGGCTGGGAGGTTACCTGCCTCCCTATAGCCCTATGGTCTCCCTATAGCCCTATGGTTCCCATCATAGCTTTGTGAAGGTCAAAGGAGAACATTTCCTCTCTTTTTCACCAGCTCTATCTCATGAAGACCCCCAGGAAAGCAGTGGAAGCTGAACAGATGCCTGGAGACAGTTTTGAGATGGAAGTCTTCAAGCAAAGGTTGGATACACACTTTTCTTGGATGCTTTAGGATGCTTTGGGCTGATCCTGCATTGAGCAGGGGGTTGGACTAGATGGCCTGTATGGCCCCTTCCAACTCAACGATTCTATGATTCTATGAAGAGGGCTATGGAGCTCAAACTGAAACCTTACAAAATAGCAGTACTACTGCTGGGGCAGGGAGGGTCTGACACAGAAAACGGATTATGTGCTGTTCTGAATCATAGCTTGTTGGTGCTCCTTGACCCGGGCTTCCTGTTGGCATCATTGGACAGATATGTACTAAATAATTAAATTAAATAAAATAACAGTAATCTTATTTTCAGGAAATGGAACATGCTGGGTGATCTTCAGCGCCTTTCTGTGCATCATGCCTTTGTGAGAAATGTGGCATGACTGGAAAATTTTAGGAAGTCATGCTGAGGATGTGATTAATGCTTTTTTTGGGTTATTACAGGCTTTGATCCCTTCCCTTTCTAATGCAAGCCCTTTAATTAATGCGCTGACACCACTGTGGAAAATATTTGTAGATTGCTGCATGTGAGCTTCCATTTCCTGAAGGATGGACCAGAGTAAATATCAGGTGCTTCCCCCATCTGATTTCTTTTGATTCTGTCTTTTGCATTATTTATCTGTCCTCTCCCCCCTCGCTCCCCCCCCCTGAGTGTTTTTTACAGCGGTTGTCTCACCAAAGGCCTCCATAAATCTCCGCATTTTTGTGTTGTGGGTGAATTTGATTTGAGATATTATTTTAGAGCAGAGATAAGTGCAAATGCAATGCTTTCCCCCAAAGAGTCTAGATCTTGCCATTAATAAATGGACGCAAATGTGTCAAGGAAAATGCCTGTTGAAAAAATAAATAAATAACAGCGTTCAAGCAAATTGCTTGCTCCTGGTAAACAGGTTTCCTGATATAAAACGACAGATACTTTCTTCATAGGAAGTGACAAGATGGGCCCTCCGGGTGTTCCTAGTTAAGGTTTTTGTAATTGAATGTTATCTGCTAGGACAGTAGTAATTTTCTTGGAGATGTATATCAGACCAGTGGATAACAGACATAAATGCTTCACTCATTGGTGGGAGTTGGCAAAAGATGGGGATTGACAAATCCCCCTGGGGTGGGAGTTCCAGAGTTCTGGGGCCATCACGGAGAAGGCCCTCACCTGTGTTGCTGCCTGTCTAATCTCAGAAAGTGGAACACCCAAAGCAAGACCTCTGAAGACAGCCACAGTGGTTGGGTTTGTTTCTAAAGGAGTAGGTCGTCCTACTAATGTTTCGTATTGGTCTTGTTAAATTTAATGGATCTTAAGTTGCCATCCATCAGTGTAACAGGAGTTCCACCAAGACCAGCCTGGCCAGCGATTCTGATTTTCTTGGAGGGGGGGGGCATCATCTGGGTATAAAATTGGGGTCACTTTGGGTAGGTAGTTATGAGTTTCCTGCATTGTGCAGGGGGCTGAACGAGATGACCCTGGAGGTCCCTTCAAATGCTATGATTCTAATGGTGAAGGAGGGGAGAACAACTGTTGCTGTGTTGACTTCCTACTCTAAACCCTCACATGGTCCCCTACACCAGGGGTAGTCAACCTGTGGTCCTCCAGATGTCCATGGACTACAATTCCCATGAGCCCCTGCCAGCATTTGCTGGCAGGGGCTTATGGGAATTGTAGTTCATGAATATCTGGATGACCACAGCTTGACTACCCCTGCCCTACACTTTTTGATGTGATCCATTGATTCACAGGACCACAGCTGCAGGAAACATGGGGGTGGTGAGGGAGCTGCCACCCGGGCAACAGCCATTGTGCTTTTTAAGGATGTAAGCTCCCAACTCGCCTCCGGGGAAAAGGGATTGGTAATAATAGATAATTAAGACCCACTGTATGTCAGACTGTCCTTTTCATATACTTTACAAAGCGTAGGAAGAGATGAAGAAATAGGACCTGGGAGGAAAATAACATTTGATGATGCTCTATATCTGTGTTGCCCTGCTGGGCTGCACCAACACGGCAAGGCGGTTGTGCTGGAGCAGAGAGCCTGCCAAAGTTCAGAGTCCAGTCAGGGAAGTCAGAGTTTACCATAGAGCGGGGCAGGAAGTGAGGTCAGACGAAGCTGGGGTCAAAGAGCCAGGAGTTGCAGGAACAGAGCTTTGCCATGGCGAATCAGAACAGGAGTCTCAAGAGACAGGCAGGGTAATGTTTCAAGGCTCTGCTGAAATAGCCAGAAACCAGGTGAGGCAGCCCTCCGCCAGACAGCCTGCAGCTGGAGGAGCTGCAGCTGGATCCCATCTACCCTGACAGCGAGCTGCCAAGCTTGCTTATCTTCTGACAGCTGTCAGGGTAGATCACCACCTCCAGTGATGCCATTCTGAGCTTGCATGAGCCTTGGCCTGAAGCCGCCGGCACAACTTCCGGACTTGTGGCTGCTTTATCCAGGGGCTTGACATAATACGGCTGGATAACAGCATGGCTGGGCCTAGGCTGCTCATCACCAGGTAGGTCAGGCAGCTGCTGGTCTGTTGCAGGCGGAGGCTCCTGGTTTGTGTCTCCAGGGTTTGTGTCTCCCTCTGCCTCTGGAGTGCCCCCTGGTGTCGAATCCGAGGTGGCGGGCATGACAAGACCACTCATTGCACAAACGGTAAAAGCACAGGAAGAAGAATCCCAAAATGTCAGCGTTTGTAGCGGATTTCACCGGAGTCAGATTTGCACTCGTTGATTTCCAAACCAAGCTGATAGACAAGCCATTTCCCTGTTGTGACCTTCACTGGGCATTGGCACACCAGACAAAAAAGCCCATTTCTTTGTAGATTGGCTTATGTTTGTAGAAGCCTCTAAACTTAGGCAGTAGCAGGTCCCGGTATTTGGGGAGACCAGTGCCATTTTAGAAAGACAACCCAAAGAAAACTCGGGTTATTCCTCTGTTTATTCTTTCAAAGGATTGACGTTTCACCGATCACCATAATATATTTATTCACTTATTTAAATTACATTTATATACCACCCTCCCCTGAAGCACAGGGCAGTTCACATGGAACATGAAGCTCAATAATATTGAAGATTAATTTGCTCTTTCCCAAACTAGAACTTATCAGCATTCAAGAAAAGTCATCTCTAGAGTTGCGATGTTCCCACCCGATCACTGGCATGGGGTGTCCAATGCCAAAGGATCCACTCTCTAAAGCATCCTTTTCCTCCAGGAAAACTGAACTCTCATCGACAAATGGGATGTAATGCTGAGGATCTCCAGGTCCTACCAGTTAATGTTTTAGAGGATTTCTGTGTCATTTTTTACTAAAATTTCTAAACTAAAGGGCAACAGATTAAGAACATCAGAAGAGCCCTGCTGGATCAGACCAATGGTCCATCTAGTCCAGGGGTAGTCAAACTGTAGCCCGCCAGATGTCCATGGACTACAATTCCCAGGAGCCCCCTGCCAGCGTTTGCTGGCAGGGGGCTCCTGGGAATTGTAGTCCATGGACATCTGGAGGGCCGCAGCTTGACTACCCTTGATCTAGTCCATCATCCTGTCTCATGCAGTGGCCAACCAGTTCCTCTGAAGGGCCAACAACAGGGCACAGAGGCTGAGGCTTTCATAAGAACATAAGAAGAGTCCTGCTGGATCAGACTAGTGGTCCATCTAGTCCATCATCCTCTCACACAATGGCCAACCATTTCCTCTGGAGGGCCAACCACAGGGCATAGAGGCTGAAGCCTTCCCCTGATGTTGCCTTCTGGGACTCATATTCTATTATTATTGGTATTGGTTTTGGTATTGGTATTTGGAATGTGGAGGTTAAGAACATTAGAAGAACCCTGCTGGATCAGACTAGGGGTCAGTCTGGCCAACAGGGCATAAATGCTGAGGCCTGCTCCTGATATTGCCTCCTGGCTCTGAGATTCAGAAGCTTGGTGCCTCTGCATGTGAAGGTTCCCTTCAGCTACCATGGCTAGTAGCCACTGATAGACTTCTCCTCCATAAATCTATCTAACCCTTTAAAACAATACAGAACTAAAACAAAGGAAGCAAACACACTCTGGGTGTTCACCAGGCAAGCTAATTTACGTAATGGGCCAAGGGCCAAGAGTCCTTTTGCTGTTGTCCACCTGCATGCACTCAGGGGCCTATACATCCAACAATTGCTGGGCTAGGTACCTGCAACTAGAGGAGAAAGCACTTTGTATTTTCCCCAGATTCTTCCCCTTGGCATTTTAATTTAAATTAAATGTTTTCCAGTGGTGTTAGATCTCTGCTTGTTTGGACTCATAATTCCTAAATGCTATTGTCAAGAGCGTAGCTAAACATTCCTATCTTTGCTCACTTGGGGATATCTCTCATCTCTTTGAGGTATTCTCCTGTATACAGAAGTATGTAGGAAAAGAAAGACTCTGCTTACAGCCGGTATTAATTCTGGAAGTCTTATCTCGCTTGATGAATGGAAATTATGAGATAGTGCAGCAGGTATATAATGAAACTATTAATTCTGCTCCATAATATTCAGACATTAGAATGGGCAGGTGAGTAATGCTTCCCTTTTTTACAGTCCTAAATTTTGGGGAACTATTGCTAATGTGTCACTTGCTTTGTGATCCCATGTCAAGTAGGGGTTTTTTAAAACTCCAAACTAGAGAGTTGGATCCTGTGAGCCCTGGAATCAAAGATCTGCTGGGCTAATAAAAGAGGCAGAAAGGTCGGTTTTAGCTCCTCCTCCCCCAACAGCAGCTTCCCAAACTGCATGGCTATTACTACACAAGAGTCTTGGGTCCCCCAGGAATAAACTGTCTTGGGGAATAAAGAACTGCTGGAGGAGGGGGACATGGGAAACTTCCATAACCATCAGCAACTTCTGTTGATGGCTAACTGGATCCAACCCAACAGCTAAAAGACAAACAAAACTATCCATTTTCACAAATCACCCAATGATGAACAGGTTGACCACCTAATAATCCCTTGCCCACATACCCCCCTGGTCAGTTTTATCTTCATTTCTATCTTCACTTCACCAGATGGGACCTGGAGTTCCCCTGGAATTATAGCTCATCTTCAGGTGACAGATCAGTTCTCCCGGAGAAACAAATAGCTGCTTTAGAGGGTAAACTTCATAGCATTATAATCCACTGAGGTCTCTCCCCACCTAAATCACTCCCAGCTCTACTTCCAAAATCTCCAGGTATTTCTCAACACAGAGGTGACAACCCTACCTCCATTATCTTCAGCTTGGTAGCTACCACATCCATTCTCTTGATTGGTTCTGCTAGTTGTTCACCAATCACATCTGTTCTTTTGTTTGGTCATGCCAAGTTGGGTTTTTTTTTTGTTTGTTATTTGGGGGGGGTGATGGAAGAGATTGGTCCCATCTGCCTTTACAGCAGTCCCCTTTGCCCCACCACATTTTCCTCTTTTATCTATTAGCCATGCTTCTTCCTGGGGAGTTCATGGACTCCATTAGCTATTGCCTTGATTCATAAGGCAAATAACTTGATAGAACATCAGTCCCAATTCCATAAATTACAAGGGCCACAGAAACAAAAGTTTCTCTCCCTGCTACCGATAGAGATGGATGAACAGTCAGTTTTCACAATGATCCCCTTGACAGCAAAACCATTTATAAATGGCTTTTGGTCTCTCTGTTGACCACAACAGGGATTTGAGTGTGGCAGGTCATCCTTGCCATGTATACACAAGACTTTCAGAAGACAGCATTGATAGAAGGATACTTAATGTAGTCCAAACTTTTTCAAACGTTTTACCATGGAAGAGCCCTTGAATTAATTAATTTTTAGGTTTCATGGAGACCTGGAAATGATGTCAGCTGGCCACTCTTCCCTGCCACACCCCTAGAAGTGACATATCACCAACAACAATGTCAACACCAATGTTAACAGGCAGGCTTGAGGAGGATTGGGGGGTGGGGTGGGAGACAGAAGGTAGTTTTTGCTGGGTGTAGGTGTGCAGGTTCTACCCCCTTCTGAGCACAAAAACTATGAGAAACTCTCTCGTGCCTGGGAAGAGGAGAGGGGGAGCAATGCAACTGGCCAGTTCCCTAGCTCATAGAATCATAGAATCATAGAATAATAGAATCATAGAGTTGGAAGGGGCCACACAGCCCATCTAGTCCAACCCCCTGCTCTACGCAGGATCAGCCCAAAGCATCTAAAAGCATCCAAGAAAAGTGTGTATCCAACCTTTGCTTGAAGACTGCCAGTGAGGGGGAGCTCACCACCTCTTTAGGCAGCCTATTCCACTGCTGAGCTACTCTGACTGTGATTTTTTTTCCTGATATCTAGCCTATATCGTTGTACTTGTAGTATAAACCCATTACTGCATGTCCTCTCCTCTGCAGCCAGCAGAAACAGCATCCTGCCCTCCTCCAAGTGACAACCTTTCAAATACTTAAAGAGGGCTATCATGTCCCCTCTCAAACTCCTTTTCTCATGGCTCAGTCCATTAAAGCAAAAGGGGAAAGGCCGCAGATACCCTCCAGAGCACCCGCAAACCCCCAGGGGACCCTTGGCCCTTGGTTAGGAATCCCTGGCTTAGGTTATTGCTAGCTGGATAACAGTGAAAATCTAGACCAAACTACTGTCAATATAAGCAGCTGAGAGCAGCACATAACAGGATTTGGTTGTGCAGTACAAGGGATGTATCTCTTGCCTAGAACAGGGAGTTAAAATAAGGAGTGTCAGTATGTATTATCCATCTGCAACACTGCAGGAAGACGGTGAAACTGTTCTTTCTAGTTTACTCTTGGTTTGAGCAGTTACTGGGGTCTGTAGAGCCAGTCTAAGCACTGTAAATATTGGGATTGCTCTTACATCAGCCAGCCAGAGACAAGTCCTGATTAATCGAGTCAGCTGCATAATGCAATCGTTGCGAAATGGTTCCGTAAATAAACTTGGATATCGAAAAGCACACAAAGCATTTGCGGGCCTTTTAGAGATCCCCTCCATTACTGGATAAATCAAGGCAACAACCCCATCGGTCCCTGAATTTCTTCCCTCTATAAATATTGAGCTTACAAAAAGTAATAAATGATTGTGCCTTGACCGCATTTGCACATATGCATATTCACTGCCTCTCTTCACTCACAGCCGTTTAAATGACACAACAGAACCTTTTCAACCCTACTTCAAAGATTTGGAAGAAGGGAGAGGAAGGAGTAATGTGACAGGCAGAAAATGCAGCTCCACATGGGCTGTGGCTCAGTGGAAGAGAGTCTGTTTTGCTACAGAAGCTCCCAGGTCCAATCCCTGGCATCTCCAACTAAAAGGATCAAGTCATATGCAAAATGTATCAGATTTCTAAAGTGCTCTAGTTGCGTTCTGCTTATTAACTGTCAAGGCTCTACCGCACTTGAAAGTGCCAGCCCTGACTTACTGGGGGCTGTAGAATAATAGAATCATAGAGTTGGATGGGATCTCCAGGGTCATCTAGTCTAACCTCCAGCAGAGGTTGTGCAGATAAGACACGATCAACTGGAAACAATGCAGATCGGTGAGCAACAGGAAATGGAGTTGTTGAGCTCCAGGATGTCAAAAACAAGATTGTTGTTTGGCCATGTGACCTTTTTGTTGTCACTTGCATGCTCCTGTTAGTTAATTGTGCCTATATTCCCTGTTACTCCTTCATCCTTTATCTAGTCACCCTGCCTTGGATCTTAGGTGTGAACGCCTGTCTTTCCTGACACTATCTCAAAATCCCTGAGCACCAAAGACTGTCCCTTTTGTCAACAAGGACTGTTCCTGCCAAAACTGTTTGGCACTGGGAGGGGCTGTCAGCATTGGATAGATAAGGGAGTGTTAGTTTTGAATTCCCCCTTTAAGCAAGGACTCCGTGAAGGTCTGGTCATTATTTCTTCAATAAAGAGCTACTCTCTACCAACCGACCTAAAGTCCTAATCTGACACAGTAAAGCCTACACCTGGGGTGGTCAAACTGTGACTCTCCAGATGTCCCTGGACTGCAATTACCATGAGCCCTTGCCAGCTTGGCCATGGCTTATGGTAATTGTAGTCCATGGACATCTAGAGAGCCACAGTTTGGTCACCCCTGCCCTTCACCATTCTAGAGCATGTTTCTCTAGAGCAGATTTCACTGCTCCTCTCTAGTCAGCTGATCTCAGGAGACCTTCTCAACACTTCCCAACAGCTGGGTATGTTTGTGTGGCTCACTAGTAGAGCCCTTTCTTTGCATGCAGAAGATCTTGGGTTCAATACCCAACAGAGCTAGGAAGTTCACTTGGTGACTCTGTGCCATTTCTTTTGACCTAGCCTACTTAAAACATTCATTCATTCAACTTCTATTGTGAGGATAAAGCAAGGAAGAACCGTAACCTTCTTTCAGGAAGGGCAAATGAAAGAGTCCTTAAAAGACGGGTGTGTTTTCATTCTCACCACCCAGATGTGGTTCTCACATATACACTGCTGAAGTTGACTGCAAGATATTAGAGACACATCCCAATGCCCTCTCTTTCATCTTGGATGCAAATTGCCCGAGGCACACTGTGAAGAAGGGGAAGACTATATTTAATTGAGTACAACATGTAAAAGGGAAGTATTCAGCCAGTTCTGATAGCTAACTTTTAGGGGGATATGTTAATGGTGTGACACTCTTTGTAACATTAATTAGATTATTCCAAAATAGAAACACATGTTTAGCAGTTGGCACACTTTGTCATCCAATGATCAACAGGGTTCACCTTCTTGCTTGTTTCCTGATTGTTTCCCGGATGGCGTCAATGAAGCAGTCAGTGGTGGAAATTCAGGAACCTGGCAGGGTTGAACATTTACCCACCCCTCAGCGTCGGAGGAATGAGACACTCTAAACAGATGGCGATCTGAAGTAAACACGCACGGGTGTTTATGGTCTGTGAGCAGAGGCCTAGTGCCTTGAGGGGCACATCCTTTTATTGATCATCTTTAAGGTACACGTAAGCATTAAGAAGAGAAAGAAGATGAAGAAGCCGTGTATGCCCATATGATTTGACATTTCACCTTATCTGAGTTGCCTTACATAATAAGTTGCAAGCTCACAGGGTCCTCAAGAAGAGAGATTTCCATATGGGGGTGCAATTTCTGGCCTGAGATGAAGGCCTTGGGCTTGGGATAAGAGTCCTGCGCGGATCTAGCTCATTTCTACCTGGGTTTGCCCAACCGTGCAATTATACGAGAGCTGTGTCAGCACTCCTACAGTGATCTAAAATAAGGTGACCAGATTGTCCCACTTTTGGAGGGACATCTGGGGGTACCTGGTCAATTGTACTTATGTTGAAATTAATAAATATATATTGCAATACTATTTTTGCATTCTAGGCGTTCTAAGAAACTTTTTGTTGCTCCATGTAGACCAAGTTTTTAATCAAGAACCCCCCCCCCCCACCTGGTCAATGGTGTCCCGCTTTACCAATGTTAAAATCTGTCCACCTTAATCTAAAATGCTGTGCATGCCATCCTACCTTATTCTGTGTCTTGAACCTGAGACTCTCTCTTGATAATGTAAATAAGCTGAACCAGGGTATGGACCAGTAAGAGGACACACAGTTTCCATTGGTTTATTAGGCATTGCAGCTCTAAGCCATAGCATTATTATCGAATCAAAAAGGAAAGTAAAAGAAAGAACAATGATCACAACAAACATCAGAAAGAATATACAATATAATAAATGCACATAATAAATTCAAAAGCCATAAAAGTCCAAACCATAAAAATTTAGGGCAGAAGAAACAAATGCAATTTCAGTTTTAAAGCCCCTCAACATTTCCTTCAACAAATTTCTTCCTTAATTTAAATGATAATGCATAAACGTGGCAACAGTGATTGTAACAGACAGGCCAAAAGGAAATCAATACATGTCTCATCTGACAATCAATGCATGCTTGACAATACAGCACATAATGAGTAAGATCCTCAATCTCACTAAGACCACATGGACAGAGTCGGAGGTCCAGTGGAATGTGACTATATCTGCCCCATAGATAAGCAGAGGGCCTTGTTTGGAATTGTGTTGTTGTAAACACTTTCCTCAGGGAAGTCACAGAAAGATCTGCCAGGTAACGTGAAAAGGTTTTACTAGATTTGAAGCAGAGTACCACTTAGAGTAGAGCCTCTTGTGGTGCAGGGTGGTAAGGCAGCAGACATGCAGTCTGAAGCTCTGACCATGAGGCTGGGAGTTCGATCCCAGCAGCCGGCTCAAGTTTAACTCAGCCTTCCATCCTTCCGAGGTCGGTAAAATGAGTACCCAGCTTGCTGGGGGGTAAACGGTAATGACTGGGGAAGGGAATGGCAAACCACCCCATATTGAGTCTGCCATGAAAACGCTAGAGGGCATCACCCCAAGGGTCAGACATGACCCGGTGCTTGCACATAGAATACCTTTACTTTTTTTTTTTTTACCACTTAGAATATTTTGAATTTTGGGTTAGAATAATGATACATTTAGGGGTAACACCCCCTAAACAAGGTCTGGAGATCTCCTGCTATTGAGCTAATGAGGAGGCCTCTTGGAAGACCCTCGGTGGACTAACCGTCTATAGGGGGACTTAGCAGCACCTGCTAGCTGAGTAGAACAGAGAGAGAAACCCTGAAAATGGAATTTTACTCAGACATGGCTAACCTTAGCCAATGCCTACTCCTCTCCTTCTGACCCATGGTTCTTAATTTATGAGATGGAAAATACAAGCTTCTTATTCACCAACCCATCAAGAAGCTAGACTGGGAAACTGTTTCTTTACTGGGCTGGCATTTTTTTACCCACATTGTGCAGTACGGGCAGCTTTGTGACAGCCTGCTAATAGGGTCACATAGCAGTGGGACAGTGTCCTGTCTTTCAAGCTGCTTTGTGCCTTCAGGTTCTTGCCTCTGGACTTTACACTCATGCCTCTTATGCACAATAACAAAAGAATCGATAACAAAGAGGCCAAGCTCCTCTGTGAGCTTGGAAGGACTATTGAAAAACTGGACACAGAGGCATCAGCAGCAATGAAATCAAAGGTATCATAGCCAGCCCAGCAGAAGGCTGCCCTTCAGTCCAACATGGGATTAGACCCAGGACCTAAACAGGCCAGATTTCTGGCTATAGTGGGAGACCACTCGCTGCATAGTCCCATTTCCCACAGGTGCTTCCAAGGCTGTCAAGGGGAAATGGGGCACCTCACCAGTGGGAAACATCTCTTCTGGAAAAGACCTGAATGTGATGTCATTCCAATGGAGAGATGCTCCAGAGGTTGCCAAATCTCTATGGCAGAGGTAGCTAAACTGTGGCTCTCCAGATGACCGTGGACTATAATTCCCATGATAATTGTAGTCCATGAACACCTGGAGAGTCACAGTTTGGCCAATCCTGCTCAACCATTTAAATCATAGACTTTTGGCCAAATGTTGGAACCTTTGTCAGACACAATGCCATCATTTCTGGCAGGGGATCATGGTAATGGTAGCCCATGGACATCTGGAGAGTCACAGTTTGGATGCTCCTGCTGAGTGGTTTAACCATAGGCCTTTGGCCAAATGCTAGAACATTTGCTTGACATAATGCCATCATTTCTGTAATTTTCTGGAAGTGACTGGGTGCACCTGAGGGACACCAGCATGCTTGCCCCACCCACTCTCAGGTCCCCCCCCCCAAGGAATTGCTGGCTGAGGCTGGCAACCCTGCAAGAACTCCAGCCAAAGAGCTGGTATTCCGAAGCCAGAAGGGAAGGTACCCAGCAACTAGGCTCAAAAAGACAGCTGTCCCAAGGCTCCCCACTCTTAAGAGTAGAATGTGGGGGATGAACCTCATATTTAATAAACTGGTACAGAGTACTTGCCCTTGATCATTCTGTTCTTGTGCTTCATTTAAGGACTGTTAGATCTTGGAAGTGAGCAGATTCCCCCATGCTATTCTCATGGAACCACATAGTTGGAAGGGACTATGCAGGCCATTCTGTCCAACTCCCCACTCAATGGAGTTATCAGACTAAAGCATCCATGTTAAGTATCTGTCCAGCTGATGCTTAAAGATCACCACTATGTATGTGAACTGTTTGCTTTAAGATCAATAGCTTTTTCAGCCCTGCACCTGGCCTTGTGGAATGCTCTACCTGGTGAGATCAGGACCCTCTGGGCCTTTAAGGAGATCTAGAGAGCCTGACCCACTGTTGAGGCCAGGGAATAACATTAAAAGATGCCTGCCTCCCATGCTCTGACTAATCAGAAGAGCAGTTGGTTGTTCAAATGTTTTAATGCTTAATTTTTGTACAACTGTTTTACAGCTTGTTGTTACCCGCCCTGAATCAGCCAGGGAAGGGTGTGATACAAATAATATTCATGGTGTAGTGGTTAAGAGTAGTGACTACTCATCCGGTGAGCTGGGTTCGATTCCCCACTCCTCAATTTGCAGCCAGCTGGATGACTTTGGGTTCCTCACAGTCCTGATAGACCGGTTCTACCAAGCAGTCCTGTCAGAGTTCTCTCAGCCTCACCTACGCCACAGGGTGTCTGTTGTGGGGAGAGGAAGGAAAGGCAACTGGAAGTCACTTCGAGACTCCTCCAGGCAGTGAAAAGCAAGGTATAAAACAAACTCTTCTTCTTCTTCTTCTTCTTCTTCTTCTTCTTCTTCTTCTTCTTCTTCTTCTTCTTCTTCTTCTTCTTCTTCTTCTTCTTCTTCTTCTAGAACATCCCATGAATGATGATAGCCCCAAGCCATCTTTATCTAATAGCCATTGATAGGTCTTTCCTCCCTTAATTTGTCTTGTGAACTGCACTGGTCCTCCACAGACAGACAGCCATCCTGAGACACTCACATGCTGCCAATTTGCATTGACTAAAAATCAATGCAACTCAGTGCCTGCAAAAATACTTTTTGGGACTGCAGCCTTTGTTATTTTCTTGCTTAATAGAGTCAGAGGGCTGGTCAGACATTTGGAATTCTAGCCGCTATCTCGCGTGCCTTAACTTCCTTATTAAAATTAATGCAATGTAGTGGTATTTACCTTTGAACCAGTGTGGCCCATTCTTTTTCAAATGCCTTGTAGGTACCTTGAACGTACCTACATGGCATTACATGGTAGGTTCGTGTAGAATGATATCAGTTAGATATCAGGGGGGAAATCCAGCTGGGGTAGTTCAGCAGTGGAATAGGCTGCCTAAGGAGTGGTGAGTTCCCCCTCACTGGTGGTCTTCAAGCAGCGGCTGGAGATATCCTTGTCCTGGATGCTCGAGGCAGATCCTGCATTGAGCAGGGGGTTGGACTGGATGGCCCCTCCTAACTCCCTGATTCTATTCTAACCCAAGGATGCCAGTCTCCAGGTGGATTCCTTGGTTTTACAGCTCACCTCCAGGGAACAGTGATCAGCTCCCCTGGAGAAAATGGCTACTTTGAAGTGTGGCCTCGATAGCATTATACTCCACTGAGGTCCTTCCCCCACTCCCAGCTCTAACCCCAAAGCCTCCAGGTCAGGGGTAGTCAAACTGTGGCCCTCCAGATGTCCATGGACTACAATTCCCATGAGCCCCTGCCAGTGTTTGCAGGCAGGCAGACAGAGAAAAAGAAATGAGTTGTTGAATTTCAAGAAGAAATTGGATAACAAGGAACTAAGAGAATTTCTCTTAATGCTACTATTTGCTTGTATAGTACATGGATAAGGAGGAACTATTCCCCTTCCTGTGCAACCACCCTGCCCAACAATGGTATATAACAAGAAGCTGGGGGTGGGGGGCATCATCTTTGCTCAGAGTAGCAAAATAGATTGATCTGAGCTTTCTTGTTCACAGAGCTATTGCGGTTCTAGTATAATTTAGGGGCTCCCCCACCCACCTCCCAAAAGGTATTCATCTGCTTCCCTGCTCATATATTTTAGATTATGACTGCACAATAGTTCCTTTAGAAGATTCAAGCTCCTTCTTCTACTCTCTAATTAAGAACCAAGACTCTATTTTCCAAGCTACGCGGTAGGGAATGAAAAGCAAAAGTCCTACATAACTAGAGAATAGAGAAAGTTAATGAATATTCTTCCAGGTTCTCAATGAGATGGCCCGAAATTGCCTAATTCTCTTTTGCCTCCAAATTATGGTTTCCTGCTTCTAATAATGCTGAATTTTGCTACCTCCAAAGACCTAACCAAGGACTTGGTAATTGTTTTCTTTTATCAGCGTGGCTAATGAAACGGGCGTGATAAGAAGCCCCACTAAGAGTCAAATGAGAACATTAAGAGTTTTTTTCTCTCTCTCCAGATGTCAGGACTTTTCTATATTCAGTATGGGAAATTAAATTAGACTTCAGACTTATGGAAATTTATAACTCCGTCCATGTCACAGGCTGTAATATTTAATTAAAATGATAATATATTTTGCTGCAGAGATGTAAAATTGTTTTAAATGGAGGCCATTTCTTCTGGGGTCTTATTTAGCCGATGAATTAGACGGTGTAGATATGTACAGATCAGTAATAAGGCCTTAAGGGACCTTTGGGTCCAATTGTTGCAAGTTTGCTGGAACCAAATCGAACAATCTCTGAGAATTAATACTTTCCATAATCATAATTAATGCATTTTTCCCCTTCTCTCCAAATAACTGTTCCAATTAGAACTATAAAACACCACTCCAAGTTACATAAATCCTGGTTGATTGTACAAATTCATCATTTCCTTTTATTATTTTCTTTAGTTGAGCTTAATTTTTTTTTTAAGTATGCAGAAAGACATGGCAATTGGAATGGCTTATGCTGACCAGTTCCAATTTTCTCTCCTTGTAACGTCTATTTAGTGTTACAAAAACAATTCAGAGGCAGATTGTTGTTGCCACATATCTTTTGACCTTTAAATCAAATTTAGCATTTCACTTTCAAGTATGCCACCAAGCAAAACTTGACAGCTTAATAAAGTGAGAATTTTCAGCAATAAATCTAAAATTCCTCCGTCGCTTTGGAAAAGAGAGATCAGAGACTTTATTATTTTTTTATTTGGTTTATGTTTGCTTGAGTGGGAAAAAACTTCTAAACAAGTGCTTTTAGGAAGCAGCAATCTGTATTGTCAGAAGTGAATACCCCACTTGGATCGGTATATTACATTACATCAGTAGCATGAAGGGCATAATTTATTGCAGTCACCGCAAGTACAAAATAATAATAATTGAATGCAGAGATTACAACATTGTTGATGAATTGTGAGATGTCTTACTTGCTGAAATAATTTTAAAAATTAGCTTGGACTGAAATGGAATCAAAGGATTCAGAAAAACATGAGTGGAGTTATGAAATTTAGATTTACTTTCTATACTTATTCCTTGACAGACACTTAATGTTTGCTCTCCAACCATACCTACCCATAATTCTCCCTTATATATACAGTCACCATTCTTTGTGAATGGGGCAATGAATGTGTTTTCTGGCTTTGGTGCACATGCCTAAGGAGGTGGTGGGCTCCCCGTCATTGGTGTTCGTTATGCTTTTATATTGTAATTTGACTGTTTTATTGTAACCCACCATGAGATGGTACTCCTGTGAGTGGTGGTATATAAATTAAAATAGAAATAAATAAATAGAAAAAGCAGCAACTGGACATATCCTTATCCTGGATGCTTTAGACTGATCCTGCACTGAGCGGGGGATTGGACTTGATGGCCTGTATGGCCCCTTCCAACTCTATGATTCTGTGAAAGAACACAGAGTTGTGGAGGGCACACACATTGGCAGGTACTGGAACTACACCTGCATAGGTTGCCCGTTGTATTGTTAGATACAATGGGCTTTGCTGCTCATTGTTATAAATTAGTAATAAATAAATCTGTTACATAGTTATCAAATCATACAACCATATATGGGCATGTTAACCTGCCTCCCCAACTCCCAAAATATGCCAGTGATGCGCCTGGAGGGGGTTAGAAGGGGTGGGGCCCCCGATGGGCATGTCCACAGCTCTGCTTCCCAACCATATTCTGCATGCCCACACCACTTCTTGAGCTTCATGAAGCCTGAAGAACATTTCCAGGGTCTCTCAACGTTAAAAAAAAAGTTGAGAAAGGCAATAGACTGTAGAATTATGTTAGTAATATAATGGAGGCGCCCGCATGTCATATGTCCAGTTATTCATATCCCAGGGGAATCTAGATGTCAGGCCTCTTGTCCAATATACACATCTGAAAGGTATATTTTTTTCAGGATTCCTAACCTGGTGAATATTTATTTACTGGGGAAGAAAACTCACCTGTCATCAGTCCAAGGCAATTTATTTTGCTTTAGTCTTGGCCTGTGGATACTGAGTGAACGTTGCTTGGCAAGCTACAAATTAATATACTCTGGCAAAAGTGCATGTCTTTGTGTGTATGTGTGGAGGGGGGTAGCGCTTCACTGTGGATGTTCCTCCTAAGACAACAGCAGACAGAGGCGCTCCCAGAGTAAAGATATGTTATTTGAAATTGGCCTTATATTTAAATAGGGGATGAGCTGGCATTTTGTCGTGTCAGCTAATGAAACTGCTGGGGAAAATCTGCCGATGAAAAATAGACAATTAAATAGTTTCTCTGGATACCAAAAAAGAAAAAAAGAAAGAAGAAGAAGAAAGAGGAAAGGATTTGCATACTCCTTCAAAGTGATGACTGGGCTTTTCTTTCATTTGGGATAGAGACAAAGGGCAAATGTAAATCTCAAATGAGGGCAGAGAGCCTCTTCAGGTTATCAGAATTATGAGTCTGGCTGCTGACATGAGCAAAGGCAGGCTTCAAGGAGGATAACGCATACCCCTATGCACACTCACAGACACACTTCTGACAACCTTTGAAATTCAAAAGAGGAAGATTCAAGCTCCTCTCCCTGTTTTTGATGGTCTCCCAGACTTCCCTGCTAATGGACAAAACAAAAGGCAGGGGAGAGGAAAAACTGGCTTTGAGTGGACGCTGTCTGACTCAGTAAGTCCACAGTCCTTCAGACATCATGGCAAATTGGTTCACTGGGACAGACAGGAGTGCTGCTTGCTTTGCGTAGTGCACAATCACCCCTCCCCTTGGCATGGGATGCTGGGCATGATTTGGATTGGGGCTTCAGACTCCAGAGAAGAAGAAGAGTTTGTTTTTATATCCCGCTTTTCTCTACTCTGAATAGCTTAGAATCATAGAATCATAGAATCATAGAATCATAGAATCATAGAATCATAGAAATCATAGAATCAGAGAATCATAGAGTTGGAAGGGGCCACACAGGCCATCTAGTCCAACCCCCTGCTCTACGCAGGATCAGCCCTAAGCATCCTAAAGCATCCAAGAAAAGTGTGTATCCAACCTTTGCTTGAAGACTGCCAGTGAGCTTACGAATGTCTTCCCTTCCTCTTCCAATGACAGGCCCCATGGGAGGGTAGGTGAGGCTGAACAGGTTCTGAGAGTGACTTAGGCAAAGGATTTATGCGATCTGAAGAGAAACCAGGATAGGTTCTGAGTGACTGGTGACTGGCTAAAGGCTTCAGGTAGAGGAGTAGGGAGCCAAAATCAGTTCTCCATAGCAGAGTTTCCCCATTTTGATCACTACACCACACTGGCTCTCCAAGCATGGTTGGGAGAACATGGTCTGGGTTTGGGTTTGGGTTTGGGGTATGGGAGGCTTCCAGTCAAACTTTGTGTGTGGTTGGGTGTCTCTGTGAGGTACCTGAGCAAGCACTGCCTTCTCCTATTCCAATCTGAGTTTATAATTTCTGGAGAGGTGGAAGAGGAAGAAGAGGAGGAGGAAGAAGAGGAAGAAGAGTTTATAATTTCTGGAGAGGAGGAAGAGGAAGAAGAGGAGAAGGAAGAAGAGGAAGAAGAGTTTATAATTTCTGGAGAGGAGGAAGAGGAAGAGGAAGAGGAAGAGGAAGAGGAAGAGGAAGAGGAAGAGGAAGAGGAAGAGGAAGAGGAAGAGGAAGAGGAAGAGGAAGAGGAAGAGTTGGTTCTTATATGCCGCTTTTCTCTACCCAACGGAGTCTCAAAGCAACTTACAGTTGCCTTCATTTTCCTCTCCCCACAACAGACACCCTGTGAGGTGGGTGAGTCTGAGAGAGCCCTGATATCACTGCTCAGTCAGAACAGTTTTATCAGTGCTGTGGAGAGCCCAAGGTCACCCAGCTGGCTGCAGGTGGGGGAGTGCAGAATCGAACCCAGCTCGCTAGATTAGAAGTCCGCACTCCTAACCACTACACCAAGCTGCCAATATCCCCAGATACAAGCATCTGGGACTCCTGGCCAGCATTCAGCGAAGGCTTTCTAAACCAGGATATCTTGATATCATTCATGAGGTATGGAAGACTGCATGATTGCCAGCAAGTGGCACTTTGTCTCAGAGGAATGAACAGAGATTGGTTGTGACATCTGAATGTAACCAGTGTTACGAGGATGTTGCCATTCCATTCTTATTTCCAGAATGGCTGTTTCCTTTGGTTATCTTCATTAAGTGCATTTCTCTTGGTTTTATTTCTTTGTTTTATGTTATCCATTCGAAAATATTGGAGGCAGCTTCTCAGGTCTATAAATAAAAATGAAAAGAACTAGAAACTGGAATAAAATTGACCACAAGGCCAAAACATCCGATTAAAAAAGTAGCTGACATGTCATTAGCTGAAAATATAAGAGTAACACAACTACACAAGGAAACCAAGCAGCAGAAAATAGATATATTGGTAAGGTGGGAATGACTCAGAAAAATGCCTGGATGAATGAACTGTTTGCCTATCAAACACCAAAGAATCTATTATGTTGAATGAATGAATGAATGAATGAATGAATGAATGAATGAATGAATGAATGAATGAATGAATGAATGAATATGGAGAACATAAGAGAAACCACTTCGGATCAGGCCAGTGGCCCATCCAGCCCTACACTCTGTGTCACACAGAGGTCAAAACCCAGGTATCATCAGGAGGTCCACCAGTGGGGCCAGAACTCTTGAAGCTCTCCCATTGTGGCCCCCAAAAAACTAAGAATGCAGAACATCACTTCCAGATACTGTGTCCATTAATACCTGTTCTTTGTGTTCTTTGTGTTTATCCAGTTCGATCTTGAAGCTCTCTGTGCTTATAGCTGTCACTAATTTCTGTTAATTACTCTTTGGGTGAAGAAGTACTTCCTGTTATCTGTTCTGCAACTCACTCTATGCAGGCCTTCCCTCAACCTTGATCTGGAAACTGCAACTGGTCCAGAATGCCATGGCCAGGATCCTCACAAAAACACCATGGAAGTCCCACATCCAGCTGGCACTCAACAGCTCCAATGGCTCCCAGTTCAATTCTGGATCAGGCTTAAGCTTTTGATAATCACCTTCAAGGCCATACAGAGTCTGGGCCCAGTGTATCTGAGAGACTACACCCCTCAAAGAACCCTATGCTCCACCACCTCCAATTGGCTGGTGATCCCTGGCCCCAAAGAAGCACATCGGACCTCAACCAGGGCCAGAGCTTTCTCTCCTGACCCCCAGCTAGTGGAGCCAGCTTCTCAAAGAGCTCATGGCCCTTCCTGAACTCCCACAATTCTACAGGGCCTGTAAAAGGGAGCTCCTCCACCAGGCATTTAGTTGAGGCTGACTCAGTAACATCCGCTAGCCCCTCAGAATCCTCCTTCACAACCCAAACCCAGACTGACCTCCCTATGGGTTCATGTTTAGAAAGTTACTGTTATAATATGAACTGTTGTATTACCATTATCCAATTCTGGAACTCGTTGTCATGGTTGTTGTTATTATGGTTCGATGTATATCCCTACATAATGTGTAAACGGCCCAGAGTCTTGTGGGAGGGAGTTATAGAAATACAATAAATAAATAAAATAAAATCTACTGCTCATTAATTTGAACACTCACTGTTCCCTGTATGACCATTTATGAACTGGGGACTTTACTGCCCCAGCTCCTGTGCAGGAGAACACATTGGGAGCAGATGAGGTGCACCAGTCCAAATGCTCTCCCATGTGGGTACAGGAAGAGGTGGGCCAACCTGCCATGACTAAAACTCCAGCCTGTAGCCCGGTATGAAATCTCCAGTGCATAAACGGTCTAACTGTTGCCAAAGCTGCCGTTCTATGTTAAGGTCATAGCTGGTCCATGAAGTGGTTTAAAAGTGCTATGCGACAAGCCAAAGAGGAGACCTGAGCCTCTAGCTGTAGGCACAGATCCAAAAGCATCCTCAAGCCATGAGTCTTCTCAGATAGGGGAACATCACCTTGTTCCAAACTGGTTGACTTCTTAACACTGGGGGTTTGTGTTATTGACCAATGGTGGCTCTTTCTTTTCATAACTTTCAGTTTCGTAACTGTTTCACCTGCATGCATCTTCCCCATGTGCTTCTTTTGGGGGGGGAGGGTTGGGGGGTTGTAGAGTGTGTGTTTCATGTCCTAATATGACTTCCTCAAAAGGTCTGCTTGTCATCCAGCCTTCTGTGGAACTTTTGCACTGCCAAGCTTCATTGCCCAATGTCTCTTTGAGACAACGCACAGCGACTCCCAACATCGGTTCCACTTCCCCATCGCAGCCTACCTCTCCACCACTCAGCGTTAAAAGCTATTCTGTGTAGGATTTCTGAATCCCTTTTCTCCATGCTTTATTCAAATTGTTTCCGAGGGCTTACAACGGTGTCAATCATCCACGGTCCCCTTCTGAGCTCTTCTTTTGAGAAGCTGATGTTGCACATGGCATCATTTCAGGTTTGGTATACCGTGAAAGGGAGAAGAACCAGGGGAGTGCTCAGCCACAATTAGAATTTGTTCTGAATTGCCATTTAGATCATGCTTTTAAAAACGAACAGCAAGATATTAAAGTAACGGAGTTTGAAAGGTTGCAATTCTGCAGAGGACTGCACTGTATAAGTAGAACATCTTAAGATTCTTTATGCTGCCATGATCATAGGGAGACCAGGCTTCAGATGGGACCTGGCGATCCCCCAGAATTACAGCTCACCTCCAAGCTACAGAGTAGGCATGTGCACCCTCCCCCCAACAAAACTTCATGCTGTTTCAGGTTCAGAGGGACCCGATTTTGACTGTTTAAAACCCATCCAAAACAGCTGTTTTGAATTCAGAGGCAGCCGAATCATTTCAGAGTCAATGATGCTATTAAAGTCAATGGGAATTTTCCCATATCCACCTTCTCCAAGGCCTGGGGAGTGGGAGTTTGAGTTAGAGGCTCAAATCCACCAGATTTCAAAATTTTGGACCAGGAGGTCCAATTCAGGGGCATCCTGAGTGGCCCCTTCCAGCTCCATTATGAAGAAGAAGAAGAAGAAGAGTTGGTTCTTATATGCCGCTTTTCCCTACCCGAAGGAGGCTCAAAGCGGCTTACAGTCGCCTTCCCATTCCTCCCCCCACAACAGACACCCTGTGGGGTGGGTGAGGCTGAGAGAGCCCTGATATCACTGCCCGGTCAGAACAGTTTTATCAGTGCCGTGGCGAGCCCAAGATCACCCAGCTGGTTGCATGTGGGGGAGCGCAGAATCGAACCTGGCATGCCAGATTACAAGTCCGCACTCCTAACCACTACACCAAACTGGCTCTCCATTATAGCCTATGGAGCTAATACTGAAGCATAGAATCTTTTTCCCATCATAGGATAGAATGGGAGCAGGATGCGGACCACCTCTTTGGGTACCCCTAGCATTGGGAGGTCCTTAGATAAGAGGGTCCTGAAGTTACACGGAATGTTTGGAGCCTCTAACTCAACCCCCACCCCAGGCCTCAAAGAAGATGGAAATGGGAAAATTCCAATTGGTTTTAATGAGGCCATTGACTTTGAGGACTAAAACGTTTCAGACTCATTCGGATGGCTTTGTTTCAGCCATGCAAATCTATGTACCAAAATCAAGTCTGATTCGGGCTATTTTCAGCCAAAATGATTTGAACTGCACATGCCAACTATGGAGTTTAGTTCACCAGAAAAAAAATGGTGGACTGTGCTCCACTGAGGTCTCTGTCCTTTCCAGATTCTACCCCCCCCCCAAAAAAAAATCTTCAGGAGTTTCCCAAACCTGGAGCTGGCAACCTTAGTCCCCCATCCCTTCCTAGTGGCCAGCATGGACCAGTCAAGCTTACTATGCTTGAAGGGTGAAGAGCAGATTGAAACATTCTCTAATGTTGCTGAAATACAAAGGTCAGCATTCCGTACACCGAATTCTGTCGAGGAACTTAAAGATCAAATGAAAAGGTAATGTCTTTGTGAAACCTGAGAAGCTAGAAAATTCCCTCTTAAGTCTTGCAAGGCATCCTGCCAGGATTCTAGATTGACCCTTTTCCAGAGTTCTCCTGTCCAGTGCTGAGACGTATACCCATTCTGGAAATTTCAGAGCACTTACCTATATTCATCTGTTGCAGCAAAGCTCAATAGAAGCACAGAGGCACCTTCACAGCCCATAGTACTTATTACAGCTCAAGCTGCTGGGAGTCTGAACTTACTTCACCAGTCACTAGAAGTGTCCATCCACAATAGATATATTTGAAGGAACAAGCAACAGAAAAGTAAGAGTGGCCTTTCTGCTATGGATGTGCATTTCTTGTGTCTGATGAAGTGACTCTAACTCATGAGAGCAAAAATTTCTTTGTTCTTCTTTAAAGGGACACTGTACCTCTGCTTAATTTTATACACAGACAGAGGAAATGCGTAGGAGAGGGTTTCAGTGCCTGGCAACTGGTGGGAGGGGTGGAATATGAAGAGGGTATGACACTGACTGTGACATCACATCACAAAAAAAAAAAAGGAAGTGGCATGGGTAGTTCTAGGAATTGCCAGAAACTCTATGGTTTTACCGGCAATTCCTAAAGTTACCTAATGTCACTTCTGTCTTTTTTTACTGGAAGTGATCGGATGTACCAGCTGGCTTTTAAAAAGTATTTTATCTAAAGGGAATGGAAGTGGTGTGTTCCCTGCCCTGGCAACAGTTGCAGTTAGACTGATGTGGGTCACAAATTCAGCATAGAATCACAGAATCATAGAGTTGGAAGGGGCCATACAGGCCATCTAGTCCAACCCCCTGCTCAACCCAAGATCAGCCCTAAGCATCCTAAAGCATCCAAGAAAAGTGTGTATCCAACCTTTGCTTGAAGACTGCCAGTGAGGGGGAGCTCACCACCTCCTTAGGCAGCCTATTCCACTGCTGAATTACTCTGACTGTGAAAAAGTTTTTCCTGATATCTAGCCTATATCGTTGTACTTGTAGTTTAAACCCATTACTGCGTGTCCTTTCCTCTGCAGCCAATGGAAACAGCATCCTGCCCTCCTCCAAGTGACAACCTTTCAAATACTTAAAGAGGGCTATCATGTCCCCTCTCAACCTCCTTGCAGACTTCTGATAGAAGAAGTTGGGGAATGAGAATGTTGTTAATTGATTGCTCATGATGAGGGTCTGGCTGCATATCTGTTGTGGCTGTTCTGTCATTAGATCTTTAAACAGTACTGAGCAGGAGCAAATTAACTCCATGGGGTGGTTCAAAGAGCGAGCCCAGAGCGAGCAATCATCTCCAACGACTTGAAATGTGTTGATCTTGCTGCCATGCAGCCGGTCACTGAAGAGTCTGCTTCTCAATAGTGGCCAGCTGGCAGACCACGAGAGAAATCCGGGCTATGAACAGTCACCATTTGGCCTCTGTGGCTGCTTTATATCTTCATTCAGCAAAACGAACCTTTCAAAAGCAAGCCAAACTCTTCTATCTTCATTTGGCTTCGGAGCAAGAGTAAACTGCCAAAAATATAGATATCAGAGGATAGTTTTCCCCTTCATCTTAGGTGAGTTCTCTTCCACCTTAGCCATCTAATGAGTGTCTTGGAAGAAGAAGAAACCAGGATTTTGGTGGCATCTTAAAGACTAACGAAGTTTGCTCGAGCTGGCTCAAACCAAACAACAAAAAAATGTGATTTGTCCTCATTCCTAGAGGCAACCATAAGTCAACTGTGATTTGACAACCAAACACAGACATACACAAGTAAGGTTGCTCAGCTCTCCTGGCAATCAACAGGAGTGTTGAGGGCAAGGGTGGGACATGTGACATTGGTCATGTCACCACCATAACTATATCACTTGTAAGTAACCATAGAGGTTTTGGCAATTCCTAGCTCTACTCATTGTCATTGGCAACGGCATACCAGTACAGAAGCCAGTAGCTGAGAAGATCATTGCATGAGGCCTGGCCAGCTTAGATCCAAGCAGAGACGAAAAATTATATTTTCATGTTATATAAAGTCTGCATTAAGACATGATATACTTTAATATTGTTACAGTTTACTGAGGAAGTAAAATACGAAAACAAGGTTTTATACCTAGGAGCTCGTTCTGAATAAATCTTTTTGCCATCGCCAGCTTGGACATTTCTTTCTGTTTATTCAGCTTAGATCCAAGCCTGAAGCACTGTGTATAAATCCAATGTTAACCGAAGACCAATTCCAAAACTATGAAAGCTTGACCACTGGAGGCTTGGTTTGCAAAAAAAAGTTCAGGTCGATTTGACGACAACGTGCTAAAACCCCAATTTAGACTGTTAATGATAACTTAGTATTAACAACACACACAGACTAAGCACCTTGCAAACACTCTGGAAGCCGATGTGCGCTACGTATACCTGCTCATTACTCAGCACAGCAGGAGATCACTAAAGATAAGTCCATATCCAACTAATGTACCCTGTCTTCTCGACATGCCGATGCAACAGGCACTGAGAAATCATTAATTTTAGGCAACTTGCAATGTAATGACTATCAACTGCAAGTGTTATAGGTCAGAAATGAATTTGCTTCCCAAAATTCAGTTTTCTTGGGTGAATCTCAATCTGAAATACTTTTCTGTCCCCGAAGACCTGTGGACCCTTCAGCAAATACTGGACATTCAAAACCCATTTTCAGACATTTAGCAATACTTGAATTCCTCTGGAGGTCCAAGAAGAAGGCATAGAGGCTGAGGCCTTCTTCTGGTGTTGCATCCTGGTACTGGTATTCAGAGTTTTATTGCCCCTGAATGTGAAGGATCCATTTAGTCACCCTGGTTACTAGCCAATGAATAGAACTATCCTCCATGAATTTTTCTAATCCCCTTTTAAAGGAGGGACTGAAATTGGGTTTTTGTACTCTGCTTTTTACAGCCTGGAGGAGTCTCAAAGCTATATGCATTCATCTACCCTTCCTCTCCCCACAACAGACACCCTGTGAGGGAGGTGAGGCTGAGAGAACTGTGACTGGCTCAAGGTCACCCAGCTGGGACCATCGCTCTTAACCACTACACTAAGCTGGCTCTCCCGGTGGCCTAAAGCTGTCTATGCCTATGGTTTCTAAAAAGTAGCAACATTTCCATTCCGACTTTGAAGTCAGGCTGGGACCAATCCTATTCCGGCAACACCTTTGGGCTGCTTTTTAGAAAAGCCAAATGGAAACAGCTGAGACAAGACATTTTGAAACCACAAGCCAGCTGTTAATGTAAGGAAACCTCAGTTTTAACTGATCACACAACTCTGTTGAGATCTGGGCAGGAAAGGAGGCCATCAGATTACAAATGTGCCATCAAGGCCCAACTGACTTATGGCCACCCCTGCGAGGGAGAAGCAGAGGTGGTTTGCCAATGCTTTCCTCCACAAGGTCTCTCTATCCAACTACAGGACCCTGAATAGTTTCTGAGGTATGATAAGGTAAACCAGATAATTACAGAGAAGCCAAATGGTTACTGTGCATCCTCTTTTGCAGCTGCAATTTGAAATTCAGGCACCTTTTTAAAAATGTTTGATTTTTTAAAAATAAATCTTTAAAAAATTTTGGGGGGTTAAGGAACTGTGGGTTCCTATATCCATGCACAAAATCTCCTGTCTGCATTGGAGCAGCCACGAGGCCCATGCTAACACGCTTGGCCACATTGCAGTACGTATAATTGCATTTAGCAGAACCTCTGGATGCTTTCCTTTGTCTCTCCTTATTTCATTCCAGTCATATGGACAAATGGAGTGGATCATTAAGTGCTCGGTTTAAACCGTCTCCTGTGTATTATACATTCACAATAGGTACATGTCATGTGGCTTAGCAGAGGCATCCGGGTGTGAAATTATTCAATTTGTGTGCCGTCAGAGAAGTTAAGCTCATATGAAAACTAACCTGTAACAATTATATGTTTTAAGTTTTGCGTCTCAACTGGAGTGAAAGTAGCCATGACCCTTGCTTTGGCAAGGAGGATTTGAGCAGGATTCAGAAATGTAGCGTGCAAAATGGTAGGAGCACAAGCTTAAAAGGTAAAAGGTAAAGGTATCCCCTGTGCAAGCACCAGGTCATATCTGAACATTGGGGTGACGCCCTCTAGCGTTTTCATGGCAGACTCAATACGGGGTGGTTTGCCAGTGCCTTCCCCAGTCATTACCGTTTACCCCCCAGCAAGCTGGGTACTCATTTTACCGACCTTGGAAGGATGGAAGGCTGAGTCAACCTTGAGCCGGCTGCTGGGATTGAACTCCCAGCCTCATGGACAGAGCTTTCAGATGGCTGCCTTACCTCTCTACACCACAAGAGGCTCTCAGGAGCACAACCTAGGAGGGATAAACTACGCGTTCAGTGGATATGTTTTTCTGGCCAGGCAAGGGTCATGACTTTGGTCTGCGAAGTCAAAAGGAGAGGTCTAAATCCTTTGCACTACCATTTCTCCAGCTGTGCACAACTAGAGAACCTCTTGCCTTATATCAGCATGGATCAAATTCCTGGGATGATGAGCCTTTTTTAAAATAGATCTCTGGCACTTCTGGGGCCATGACCTTCCAACTTCCTCTGCTCTGCTGCCAGTTTTCCAAAGGCCAGGGTTCCAGTCTGTTGCCAGCTGAACCTGTTGGGATGACCAAAACCATCCATCAAAATATGCATGTCCATCAAAAAAAAAAAAATCCACCAAAAAGCTGGGGCAAAATATTGCCAGCCATCGGTATTTTAAGCACATAGTTCAGCTAACTACCCATAATCTCTCCGAGTGCCTCCTGTTAGTTTGGGTGGCACAGCAAAATGAAAACATCTAATGTTGACAAGTTGGGTACTTTATGCCAACCATCTGCAGGCACCGTGAGGGAAAGAGAAGGCGACATCACAAGAATTTCCTGGTAATGAACATGGGCTTGGATCCAGCGATGTGCGAGTGGGAAAATAAATGGACTCTGCAGAGTTTCACTTCGGGGGGACACTGTGCAATATTTAGTGCTTTCTTTCACATACGATCAGAAATTGGTTCTGCAACATCTTGCACAAGCAGAAAAAGGGCCACAGAATATGTTATGTTTAATATAGCACAAGAGAATACCATGGAGGTTGTTTGGTTTTTTTTTTTAAACATGTTCTCTTGTACAAGAGCTCTTGTGCAGGGGATGATCTGAATAGTTACTTACTAGAGTTGGAGAAAGGAAGGCAGGAATTCTCTGGGGAGCCACTCCAAGTGTCTTTATGTAGGTCAGTACAGTGCAAAAAGTGAGAAAAGTATGGCACATAAAATAAATGGGGTTATTTGGGGATACGCTAAGATAGCAGCAAGAGCCTCTTGTGGTGCAGAGTGGTAAGGCAGCAGACATGCAGTCTGAAAGCTTTGTCCATGAGGCTGGGAGTTCAATCCCAGCAGCCGGCTCAAGGTTGACTCAGCCTTCCATCCTTTTGAGGTCGGTAAAATGAGTACCCAGCTTGCTGGGGGGTAAACGGTAATGACTGGGGAAGGCACTGGCAAACCACCCCGTATTGAGTCTGCCATGAAAACACTAGAGGGCGTCACCCCAAGGGTCAGACATGACTCGGTGCTTGCACAGGGGATACCTTTACCTTTACCTTTAAGATAGCAGCTTTGATGTCTGGCCATTCACCATCGAGATTGCTGTTGTCTGTGCAAGCCCATTTTCTGTCCTGTTTTTACATCAAGCAAAATGTGACAAGGTTTTGTGCTGCTAGGAAAGGAGGAGGTTATCCCCTTCAACCTCCTCAACAAATTATGATAAGAATCATAGGCCATGACCGGCTAAAAGACACAAGGGTTTGGGGGTTTAGTGAGGATGGGAGTTGGTTAAGCTTGAGCAGAAAGCTGGCTGGATGCAACCCAAAATATCGGAGACTAGCATTTCTATAGAGAGAGAGGGCTTGCTTACACAGGCTTTGTGTGGTCAGATAAAGAAATACAACGATCACATGTTAAAAAGGGGATTGCAAATAAGTGAGGAATACTGATATGAAAATAGATACACATCAGTGTGTGAAAGTAGGTACAGAGCCATTGAGTCAGACCGGCTTCTTCTTACTGGATTGCCATATCAGGTGCACGGTGAGGATAGTTAAAGGCTGCTCATGGGAACTGTAGTCCATGGACATATGACGAAGTACTGTGTAGCCACCACTGTACTATGTGTTAGTTTGCTGGCCACTACAGAGATCTCCCCCCCCTGCCCTCAATGCAGACTTGAAGGTAGAGGGTCTTTTGCCTCCTGAAATCTATGAGGTTTAATATCATGACCTTTTCAAGCTTTCTCTGAAGGCTTTTTTCCCCATAAAATCTTTGTTCTTGATGTCTTTGTTTTAGCTGGTTTTATTGACAGCAGTGTACACCCTCATTTTATTTATTTTTTTTATTGCTGTTGATATATATTAGATCGTGTAAAATTAATGCTGGAACAATTTTGCATCAAAGAATGCGCTCTACATTTGCTAAGAAAATCAATCATTTTATCCCAACAATGATCTGCCCTGCTTGAAGCCTGAAATGGATGTTCCAGTAGACAAGACCTACCTTGAAAGACCATTGGTCTTTCTTAGAGTTGCCATAAGTTGGATGTGACTTGGTGACACTGAACACCCCCCGCTCCCCACTTTGAATCCACTGATCTCTAAACTCATCCATTTGGATTTAACAACATGTCATCAAACAAGTAGTACAGTCTGAAATTAGGGGGGCCAAATGGACTGAAAGGAAGTGTTCTGTCCCTTTAATAAGGCGTGACAGGCTGCCGCCATATATCACAGTGTATCGTTTACCTCCCCCTTCAAGGATCGCTGCCTTGTTGTGGCAAGGGGGCTTGCGTAGTTCAGTGAAGCTATGAGCTATACCGTGCAGGGCCACCCAAGACGGACAGGTCATAGCTGAGAGCTCTGACAAAAGGTGATCCACTGGAGAAGGAAATGGCAAACCACTCCAGTATCTTTGCCATGAAAACTCTATGGACAGTTCCAATAGGCATAACGATATGACGCTGGAAGATGAGCCCCTCAGGTCGGAAGGTGTCCAATATGCTACTGGGGATGAGCAGACGGCTAGTACGAGTAGCGCCAGAATGAATGAAGCGACTGGGCCAAAGCCGAAAGGACGCTCAGTTGTGGAAGTAACTGGTGGTGAAAAGACAGTCCGATGCTGTAAAGATTTTTATTCCATAGGAACCTGGAACGTCAGATCCATGAATCAAGGTAAGCTGGACGTGGTCAAACAAGAAATGTCAAGACTGAACATCGACATTTTAGGAATCAGTGAACTAAAATGGACAGGAATGGGTGAATTTAATTCAGATGACCATCAGGTATACTACTGTGGACAAGAATCTCGCAGAAGAAATGGAGTAGCCTTCATAATCAATAAGAGAGTAGGAAAAGCAGTCTTGGGATACAATCCCCAAAATGACAGAATGATCTCAGTTCGAATCCAAGGCAAACCATTCAACATCACAGTGATCCAGGTCTATGCCCCAACCACTGCTGCTGAAGAGGATGAAGTTGATCAGTTCTATGAAGCCCTACAACACCTTCTAGAAGCAACACCAAAAAATGATGTGCTTATCATCATGGGGGATTGGAATGCTAAAGTAGGAAGCCAAAAGATAACTGGGATAACAGGCAAGTTTGGCCTTGGAGTACAAAATGAAGCAGGGCACAGGCTGGTAGAATTTTGTCAAGAGAATACAATGGTCATAGCAAACACTCTTTTCCAACAACCCAAGAGACGACTCTACACATGGACATCACCAGACGGTCAACACAGAAATCAGATTGACTATGTGCTCTGCAGCCAAAGATGGAAAAGTTCTATCCAGTCAATAAAAACAAGACCAGGAGCTGATTGTGGTTCAGATCATGAGCTTCTTGTTGCAAAATTTAGGCTTAAATTGAAGAAAGTAGGGAAAAGCACTAGGCCACTCAGGTATGAACTAAATCATATCCCCGACGAATACACAGTAGAGGTGACAAATAGATTTAAGGAATTAGATCTGATAGACAGAGTGCCTGAAGAACTATGGACTGAGGTTCGCAACATTGTACAAGAGGTAGCAACTAAAACCATCCCAAAGAAAAAGAAATGCAAGAAATCAAAATGGCTGTCTGAGGAAGCTTTACAAATAGCTAAGGAGAGAAGGGAAGTGAAAGGCAAGGGAGAAAGAGAAAGATACACCCAATTGAATGCAGAATTTCAGAGAAAAGCTAGAAGAGATAAGAATGCCTTCTTAAATGAACAGTGCAAACAAATAGAAGAAAACAATAGAATGGGGAGGACCAGAGATCTTTTCAAGAAAATTGGAGATATGAAGAGAACGTTTCATGCAAAGTTGGGTATGATAAGGGACCAAAATGGTAGGGACCTCACAGAAGCAGAAGAGATTAAACAAAGGTGGCAAAATTATACAGAACAACTATACAAGAGCGAGCTTAACATCCCTGATGACCACAGTGGGGTAGTTACTGACCTGGAGCCAGACATCCTGGAATGTGAAGTCAAATGGGCCTTAGGAAGTCTGAGCAACAATAAAGCTAGTGGTGGTGACAGCATTCCAGTTGAACTATTCAAAATCTTAAAAGACGATGCAGTAAAAGTGCTACACTCAATATGCCAGCAAATTTGGAAAACTCAACAATGGCCACAGGATTGGAAAAGGTCAGTTTACATTCCAATCCCAAAGAAGGGCAATGCCAAAGAATGTTCAAACTACCGCACCATTGCACTAATTTCTCATGCTAGCAAAGTTATGCTCAAAATCCTACAAGCTAGGCTCCAGCAATATGTGGACCGAGAACTTCCAGAAGTACAGGCAGGATTTCGAAGAGGCAGAGGAACTAGAGATCAAATTGCCAACATACGCTGGATCATGGAGAAAGCTAGGGAGTACCAGAAGAACGTCTACTTCTGCTTCATTGACTATGCTAAAGCCTTTGATTGTGTGGAGCACAACAAATTGTGGCAAGTTCTTAAAGAGATGGGAATACCAGAGCATCTTATTTGTCTCTTGAGAAATTTATATGCAGGTCAAGAAGCAACAGTGAGAACTGAACATGGAATCACTGACTGGTTCAAAATTGAGAAAGGAGTTCGGCAAGGCTGTATACTGTCGCCTTGCCTATTTAACTTGTATGCAGAGCACATCATGAGAAATGCGGGATTAGAGGAGTCACAAATTGGGATCAAGATTGCAGGGAGAAATATCAACAACCTCAGATATGCAGATGATACCACTCTAATGGCAGAAACTGAAGAGGAACTAAAGAGCCTGTTGATGCGGGTGAAGGAGGAGAGTGCAAAAGTTGGCTTGAAACTCAACATCAAGAAAACAAAGATCATGGCATCCGGCCCTCTCAATTCCTGGCAAATAGATGGGGAAGAAATGGAGATAGTGACAGATTTTATTTTCCTGGGCTCCAAGATCACTGCAGATGGGGACTGCAGCAAAGAAATTAAAAGACGCTTGCTCCTGGGGAGGAAAGCTATGGCAAATCTAGACAGCATCCTAAAAAGCAGAGACATCACCCTGCCAACAAAAGTGCGTTTAGTCAAGGCTATGGTATTCCCAGTCGCAATGTATGGCTGCGAAAGTTGGACCATAAGGAAGGCCGAGCGTCAAAGAATTGAGGCTTTTGAACTCTGGTGCTGGAGAAGACTCTTGCGAGTCCCTTGGACTGCAAGGCGAACAAACCGGTCAGTCCTAGAGGAGATCAACCCTGACTGCTCTTTAGAAGGCCAGATCCTGAAGATGAAACTCAAATACTTTGGCCACCTCATGAGAAGGAAGGACTCCCTGGAGAAGAGCCTAATGCTGGGAGCGATCGAGGGCAAAAGAAGAAGGGGACGACAGAGAATGAGGTGGCTGGATGGAGTCACTGAAGCAGTAGGTGCAAACTTAAATGGACTCCGGGGAATGGTGGAGGACAGGAAGGCCTGGAGGATCATTGTCCATGGGGTCGCGATGGGTCGGACACGACTTCGCACATAACAACAACAACAATCGTTTACCTCCATGCCCAACTGACCCATGCCCATGTATTGTCTCCATTAAAAGGACAGGAAAACCCCCTCCCCAGCCATTTGACAACCTCATTCCAAGCACTGCTACATCTTCTAAGTGCTTTAAAAGGTTTGACTTTGTTGAAGGTTGCACCGTTGGAAGACTTAATTAGGCCCAATTCTCACAATATGGCCATTAGATCCTGTTTGAGGGTGATCTTGCTAGTAGCATTCCTTCTACAATCTATTTGATGCTGTCAGCTGGTTTAGTGGAACTGAAAAACAAAATGTAAACAAATTCCAATCCCAGTTCTTATGCCTGGATCCAGAGGAGACTGAGCAAAGGGCTCCTTGATGGAAAAACAGTCAGTCCTGCATGTTTCCCTTTTAGCTTGTGCATTGATCATGATTTGGGGAAAGGCATGAACCCCATGGAAATTAATAGTACTTCCAAAGCAAACGTAATTCAGATCAACCTCAGATCAGCCTGTATTTAGATTTTTCTGACCAACAAAGTATTCTTCCTTGTGGTTAATCTCATAAAGACTTTAAATCAAAATATAAAGCTAAAGGAAGCAGAGATATGATATACTGCATTTATCGGGGTGCCTTCCATGGGCCAGAAATGATCTTGAATGAAACTAAATGGGCTGAATTCTGAACATATGACAGCATTAGGCCTCATCCCATCTGGTCTGATCTCATCAGGATTTGGGAAGTTGGGAATCTGGCCCAAATGGATGAGATGAAGACCACCATTTTGTTCCACAGGTTTTGTTACAAGTCCCAGGCTTATGCAACCTCAATTTGCATAAGTGCAAGGAAGGGAATAAGGAGTTGAAGCCTTCAACCTCCACTCAGTTAAACTACTTAAAAATGTGTTCTTGGCTTTGTTGTATGCATTTTAAGGAAACAAATGTCCTTGGTGTTGGTACCTTTCTGTCATGAACCCCGATTCATGCCCCATCTTTCACCGGCATTCTCCCCGCCACTCCCGGGAGGTTGTCATAAAGCCATACATCGCCTCTTAGTTCCTGTCCTCCCTTGCATGCCAAAGTGTCTCCCTGCTGGGCCACCTTATCTCTTCCTGCTCTCACTGACCTGCAAGAATCTGTGAAGTCTCAACACATGTAATATTTCAGATCAAAGTGCAGGCCAGAAGGCCTGTCTGAAAACCATTGTATTTCCCACCTTATAAATCCCTCTTCCCCCATCCCTTATAAGGACCCCTGTATAAGTAACCCCATGTGGCTATTGATCCTTTGTTTCTCCCAAAGTGTTTGTTCATGGAACTTTGCATTAGTCTGTTGAATAAAGGCTTTCCTTTGGATTACACCACAATTGTGATCTCGGGAGTTTCCTTTGCAACGGACTTTCCTGAGTGTCTTCTGCCTGGTTCCCAACACTTTCAATGCCATGCCAAAGAATTTCCCACCTGTCTCTTGTGGCACTACTTCATTGGTATCCAGCTGCCCTGATACTGCTGTGCAAGTCTTTCCTCGGGGGTACAATGTGCAACAATGCTCCTGAGTCACTAAAGGAGAGGTTATGCAGGGGACACATAGACTATAACTGTCTCAACAAAAATAGAGTCCAATAGCACCAACTCAGATCTATTCAAGGTGTGAGTTTTCGAGTGCAGGCACTCTTCCTCAGGCTAAATGGAACAAGGATCATAAGTGTACAGGTAGAAGGCAAAAGTAAATTGTGGCAAATTACTAAACTGTGTCATAATATCCAAATTAAACCATATGATGCCATGTGATAATTCTTTGCTAAAACAGCTAATCAGTCCTTTTGACTTCAGTTGGGCCCATTATGCACGGCCGCCGAAACGGCGATTTCGGGTCACATGGAAAACGCGGAGGGGGAAGACGCGACGCATACCGGTTATACACGGGGCGGGGCGCGACGGCGGCAAAACCCAGAGTAACCGATTATGCACGCGCCGATCCGGGCGCCGCTTCTGGTTGCGCCCCGCTCACCCGGAAGCTGCGCTTTCTTCCGCGTTTCACTGACGCGGCTTTTTCGGTGGCATGCACCGAAGCTGCAGCCGGTTGCAGCCGGCTCCGTGCGTTATCCGTGATTTTAGTCGCCGCCATTCCACCCCGAATGTGCGCTAAAACCCCCGTGCATAATGGATCTTGTAGTTCACAAAAATGGATAAATAAAACTGTCCATGTTAGTAATCAATGGCAGACACTTTCCCAGTTGTGAACAGAAATAATTAAAAGACAAAAGTTGCTTGCCACATCCGTCTCCACCCAAGCATGGAAGCACCCCTACAAGTGACAAGCTGTGCTGGCAACTATCTTGTCCTGAGACCAGAGAGTTAAATTCAAAATTATATTACATATTACTAACATTACATTACAATCACATTGTCCCAAATAAAATAAAAAGAAGGGATTGTAAGGAATGTGGATATAAGAGTTGAATGAGGTTAGCATGCATCGTGAGATAAAAGGAAACCTATGTCCTTGTTGAGTCCAGGGTACGCCATTGTTTTGAGTGTTGTAATAACTTGCATTCCCCAATTGAATAGAACAGTTTCTACTCTACTTTGCCCCCACTTACTGCAACGCCACTCACTGTAGCCAGCATTTGAGAATCTCAGTTGTACACAACGGCTTTATCCCAGAATTTTTGCTTCAGTAACCATCACTTCTTGGAAAGATGGGATTCTCGTTCCGAAAATTACCTCTTCCCCATCCATTGGATTACAGAGTTTAAGAAACAAGCAGGTAGCAATCTGTTATGCATTTTAATTCTGTGAGACCGAAACAAAAGGCCTTCTGAAGAAGAGGAATATTGAGAAAACTAGTTACCATCTCGAACGTAACAGGCTATTTGAAAAGTGTATAGAAATTAAAACAAATAGAATTAAAAACAAAAGAGTAAACGTGTTACAAAAGAAATCAATGCTTGGGGAGTACAAAGGGGTCCGGTAACAAATTCAGATGGCTCTGGAACAAAGGCAGGGAATTAGTTATTGACGGAAGACCCAGTCTGGAGTCAAGTGTCAGCCTCCATAAATAGAGACGAGATTTGTTCTGCTAAACCACCCGGCAGAGACTATTCCAGCCTCTCGCCTTCCAACCTAGAAGCAAACACTCATAAACGGTTAGCTCAGCTTTTGAATACAAGAATGGTACAATGTTAAAAGTTGGACTTCATATTTCAGCAAAGCGTTTCAAGGTTAAACAAACCGTATTGTGGGGACAGTGAATTACAGTGAGGCTCTAGCGGAAATTCAGCTTGCATACGGAAAGCTTGCCTTGCCTGCCAGCGGAACAATTCCCATCTCTCGGAGACAAGCGACCCTCCAGGGAAGGACGAGGTTTAAATGTAGAACAAAAAACTAAATAAATTGCAGAATTAGGTTAAGAACCAAAGATTCATGTGCAAATATTTCTGTGGGGGTGACCTCTCCCCCCCCCCCCAGTGAGTCTTCCTTAGTCACCTTTTTTGGACCTTATTTGCTACCTGGGTGTAAACTGCACGGAGCTTTTATTCCAACTCCAGATTGATTCAGTCCCTGCCCTCTACACAGAATGCGATTTCTGTTTGGATTTTGGGCGATTTAAATTTTCCTTCTGCAGCAAGAAGGATTGATCCGGAGTGACCCTGCCTTTATTGTGCGATATCTCAGATTGCTTTTAATCCTGAATATCCAGCTTGGGAAAGAAAGCTCCATGGTAGAGAATCTCTGATAGGCTACACCTGGTCATGTGACATGCTTGCCTTAAAGGAGAAGCCCCTGATTTCTCTCAACTTCTGTCGGTCCTGGATTTTTCCTCCCCCCTCTGCCTTTTTCGATTCTCTCCCCCTCCCCTCCAAGAAAAGAAAGAGTCTCCCTGCCTGGCTCCTCTCCCTCCCCCTTCAAGAAAAGAAAGAGGCTTGGCTCCCCCCCCCACCTTCTGAGCCTCCCTAACCACGTGCAGAAGACTTTCCTGTTTCAATGGGGGGGGGGAGAGGAAGACCCGAGTTCAAAGCGATCTGAATTCAACAGGATTGACAATGGAATAAATTAAGTAAGTGCAGACTCTGCCCTGGTCAGGGATTCCTTCTTTCCCCATTTCCCTTGTTTGAATAAGCTTCTTCTTTCTTAATGATGTGATCCCAACCAATCAGGGATCACATGGCCCTCATTAGTTAGCCAATCAGGTTTGGCTATCTGGTATCACAAATTGTAAGTCAAAGGGAGGGCAGAAAGCAGCGCTGTGATTTTGAATGGGTCACAGGAAAGGAATAATAAAACAATACTTTCATCCCTATTCATGATCTTTCTGAAAAATCAGCAGAAGATGGAATGGTGTTCAGAGAGAAGAATGCATGAAAATCTGGGTGAAAATTGGCTACTCATTTTGACCCTACAAAGTTTTCTGCCCCTTCTTCACACCCCCTGAATAATCACAAGGCTGACCAGGTTTGTATAGATTTCTTTATAACAGATGGTAGCAAAAAGATACCTCCAGTATCAGAACCAGTCATGGGTGTACCGTATTCATTCATGGAATGAATAGTCAAGAACTTCTTTACACGGTGGTTAAGAAGAGGAATTTGAAGCCAGAGGATGTAGTGATGGCCACAATAATAAACACCTTTAAAGGAGAATTAGTTTCATGGGGAATAGGATTATTAGTGTCTACTAGCCATGGTGACTAAGGGGAACCTACATGTTCAAAGGCAGTCAATACCTGAATCATAATGCTAGGTGGCAACTTCAGAAGATGTCGGTCTTTATGCACTGTTATTGGCCATCCAGAGGAACTGGTTGGCCATAAGATGCTGGACTAGATGGACCACTGGTCTGATGCAGCAGGGCTCTTGCATTAAGAAACAGTGGAAAGAAATTTTCGAAAGACATTAGCAATGTACAAGTGTGTCATTTTTAAAATTTCTTTTACTTTTTGTGCATGGTTAGGACAACCTAACAACCTGAGTGATGGTCCCAATGAGTTTTTCTTGAAGAATAGAAAGTTGAAACTGTGTATCCCATATCCAATGAGCCTCTTGTGGCGCAGAGTGGTAAGGCAGCAGACAAGCTGTCTGAAGCTCTGCCCATGAGGCTGGCAGTTCAATCCCAGCAGCCGGCTCAAGGTTAACTCAGCCTTCCATCCTTCCGGGGTTGGTAAAATGAGTACCCAGCTTGCTGCTGGGGGGTAAACGGTAATGACTGGGAAAGGCACTGACAAACCACCCCGTATTGAATCTGCCATGAAAACGCTAGAGGGCGTCACCCCAAGGGTCAGACATGACCCGGTGCTTGCACAGGAGATACCTTTACCTTCACCTTATCCCATATCCAGCGCTAATCTTGGAATTAATTCAACATCCAGCAGTCTACTCTGGTGCTCTGTTGAAGTGGAATGAAACTCTTTGTGCTTGGACAAACCTTTCAGAGTGGAACCAAGTCTTCAAGTTATCCTTGCTCTCAAATGGCCTCTGCCCATGGACACATGACCACATTCACCTTGGCTGGAATGAATGTTGCTGAAAATTAAGTCCTGAAGATTAGTAAAACGTGTGCTTTTTCAATCCAATGACATGCCACCTCTCCAAATGTCATGCTTCCTTGAAGAAGTCTTTTTTTAAAAATCCAACATATATTGAGTGAAACAACCTCTGTGGAAAAAAAAAATCAAGCAGAGTTGGCAAGGCATTATCTTGAGACTGGTGTGAAAAATTGCAAACCGAGTTTCAGAGAGTGGGGGGAAAAAAGTACGTTTTGCTGGCTAAGTGGCTTTCTTGTTTGGAAAACACAACAGAGGCAAGAAAGGAAGAGAAAACAACCTTCAAATAACATTAGGTGTTCTCTGCTTCTGGTTGTTGCTTAATGCAAGCAGCTTGTGGGAGGGTATTTGAAGAGGGGCTTCCGTTCAGTGGCAGAACACCAGCTGGCCATGCAAAAAGTCATAGGTTCTATCCTTTGCATCTCCAGTGGAAAAGATCAGGTGATAGCTGATGTGAAAGACCGCTGCCTGAGACCCCAGAAAGATGCTGCCAGAGTGAACAGTACTGACCGCAATGGACCAATGGTCTGATTCGGCATAACATAATTCATCTTTCAGCATCAACTTTCATCATTGCTTAAGGAGATGCAATAAAGATACTTTTCCTTTAGCCTTTCTTAATTGCACTCCCAAGACTTAGGTTTGGCCACAGGATTTGTTGTTTCTTTTGCTTTGCTGATCCAGCATAGGACAGCTTGATTTATGGCCATTTATGTAATCAAAGAAGTTGGTGCTTATTCCTGGTGATTTGTATCCATGAAGGGCTTTCCCACTGCAGTCCACCAAGCCCTACAAAATTTTGTTCCTGGGGATTAGCAGACAATGAAGAACAAGGTATTGTTGAAGTGGGGATCAGCACTGGGAGAGGGGAATCAGTGGAAACCACTGTCCGTTTTCCAAAGACAGAAGTACCCTTAAGTAAACAAGGTCCAGGGGAGCTAATTATTAAGAGTGTAGGACAGGGGTAGTCAACCTGTGGTCCTCTAGATGTCCATGGACTACAGTTCCCATGAGCCCCTGCCAGCAATTGCTCATGGGAATTGTTGTCCATGGACATCTGGAGGACCACAAGTTGACTACCCCTGGTGTAGGAGATCCAGATTGAAATGCCCATGCTGCTGTGGATGTTCAATGAGTGGTCCTTGGCTTGTGATTTATCTCCAGCAGTGAGCCCCCCACCCCTTCCCAGTCTCCCACCCATGAAACATTGAGGAGCGTGGGGAAATTGGCCAGGAAATGGCCTCAGTAGAGATGTGGTAAAAAACATTCAGCTAGAAATTATGCCTAATGTAATTAGATGATGATGTTCTTCCTCTGTCTTTATCCTTCCTTTCCCCTTGTTATTTTTATGCAATTGATTTATATCCTGCTTTTCATTAGCAAGGTCCTCAAAGTGGTTTACAAATTCAAAAATGGCAAAAAGTCTTCCGATCCCCTCCCACATTTCCAGTAGAGCTTTGCTACATGACACAACTCTGCACTTGCTCATCCATCATGCAGTGTGTATAACTGGGTTTTCCACCATTTTGGAAGAGCTTAAAGAAAGCCCTGAGCTTTGAACATCAATACGTCTCTCAACACAGTTGCACAAATGGACGTTTCACATGCACAGAAGAGTATTTGCTTCATAGATTACTGCACTACATCCCATCAGTCAGTCTCCAAAGCAGCTTACAGGAGGTTTTCCAGCTGCAGCTGGAAACTTACCAGGATAAATTTGGAAGGGTGGGAAAGGTCTGGTGGTCTTCTGTCACTTCTGGGGCAAAACCCAGCACAGCGTAAATGATTAAACGCCAGCTCCTAAGCCAGCGAAAAAGATCTTTCTGATACATAGAATGAATGAATATGTGTTGCTACTGGTGTTTTGGGGTTTTTAAAAAACAATTTTTAAAGGGAAGCACGAACACAACAGTTAATTGGCTGTTCTGTTTGATTGATGGCCAGGGGCGGGAGGAAGCACGGAAAAATACTGCCTCCTTTGTTGCGATTTTGGTGAGACCGGAAACTTGTTAGTTACCAGAACAGCGATAGTGGGAGAGCCTTTTTTTCCATAGAACCAGCTGTGTGCATTACCGAGACCTGCCGCTTTTGCTTGCAGCGCTTTTCAATAGCGCTCAGATTTAGTGACATTGCCTGTTGTGCAGAATGGCCCCCAGATTGCTCCAAATTCTATGCTTAAACAATAGAATTTTGGGTGAATCCTAAATTAATGCTCCAATGAAATGATGGTACTTCCAGATCTGATCTGGAAGTGAACTTGCATGTCACCTCTATGAAGTGATGCTTATGAAGTGACAGGAGGGCATGGGGGAATTAAGCCTAGTAGGTCTCCTATTATATTATACTGGGTATAATACTAAGTATTATATTATACCTAGCACCCCAGCTCCCAATATATTAAAACACAACTAGAATTCAGGTTAAGATGAAAGATGGCTCTGGGATCATCTACTGATGATGTCTAAGAAATATATGGGAGTTTCTTCGGTTTTCTTTTGGTGAAGAAACAAACTGGGGGCACGTCATCTCCTCAACCTTCTGATGTGGCTTCCAATGTTGCTGTTGACCATAGAGCAGTGGTTCCCAAGCTTTTTATCACCGGGGACCGGTCAACGCTTGACAATTTTACTGAGGCCTGGGAGGGTAGTATTTGCCAAAGGACGTCACCGCCGCCTGTGCCCCTGCTCCACTTGCTTTCCTGCTGGCGCCCTTGACTTTCCGCCGCCCACTGGGGGGCGCTGCCAGCAGCAGCTGCGCAGTGCCATGCCGAGGGGGAACCCCAGCCATGACGGCTGCTGGAAAGCACCAAAGGTGAGCCAGCGGCAGAGTGGCAGGGCAGCCTCTGAGGCAACAGCTGGGGAGGAGGACGAGGAGGACGAGGAGGACCCATTGCCTGGTACTGACTGATCCATGGACTGGTACCAGTCCCCAGACCGGGGGTTGGGGACCACTGCCTTAAAGGACACAGTGGGACCAGGCTAGATAGCCACTCTAGGAAGTATGGTTCCATGTGTTGGTTTCGCACAGCAGATTTTCTAGTTGTTGCGTCTAGCTCACTCTTACCAGAACCTGAGATTTTTTAATGTCCCAGAAGTCAAGTTTTGAAGAGTCGGGTATCTCCTATGCCATTCCATTGTTGAATTTAGAAAAGCATTTTCTTGGGTGTCCCCCTTGGTCAAAATGTAGATCATAAGTTCTGCAAGAAGATCAGCCTTTTTGCTTTTATTATTCTGTAAGGTCGCACGTACAGTTACATTGCTGTATAAATAATAAACAGGATATATCACAAAGGGAAAGAAGGGAAGTTTACCTTTAAAAACATTAAGTCTCCCTTTTAAAAAATTGCCTGGGTTTCACTTTTTTGTTAGAAAGTGTCACTGTCTGTAACACAACATCTGCAGCCAGATTTGTTTGCCTAATGCCAGCTTTTCAACAGAGCTGCACGGGTGACAAAACATGTGACATTTTGTTAGACATGTCCTCATTATTCCCAATTGCAAAAAGGGTTTCACACTTGAAAAATGGTACTTTTTAACCTTTCCAAACTTTTTTAAAAAACCTAAAATAAAAAGCCTTATTGTTGATTTATCTTGATACTTTCCCTCTGTTTGGAGAAATACAATAGCCCAGAGATTTAGATCAAAGAAATTCTGAGTAATGGAACTTGGGGGGGGGGGGGCACATCAAAATGAAAGGGACAATAATTTGTTTTCAGATCTGATCATACTATTTTCATGTTAATTTTGATGCTTTTCCGAGTCTTTTCTTTCCTTCTTAAGTACGTTTCTTATTTTTTTTTAATCTTGATTTAGACAATATCAGTAATTAAGCCTTGCACGAAAAATTGTTAAACAAAAATGCTCATTGTTTGTACATTCACTGAAGTCCTAAGGAACTGCTGAATTGCAGTATGCAACTTCGTAATTCTGCAATTAAAACATAAGGTGGCATAGTTTTTGCAAGGTGCGCCTGTCGAATTCTTAGAAACTCCAGATAGACAAAATCCATTAAGGACAAGGACACGGAAGTTCCTCTGCTGGGCTTTGAAAGCCCTTGCCTGTAACACTGGCAGTCTTCAAGCAGTGGCTGGACAGACACTTTTCATGGATGCTTTAGGCTGATTCTGCATTGAGCAGGGGGTTGGGCTAAATAGCTGGTAAGGCCCTTTCCTACTCTACGGTTCTATAATTTAGGAGAATTTCTGGGTAGCTGATAGATCAAGCTTTCTCAACTAGAGTTTTGTGAAACTCTGGGGTTTCTTGACACCCCCAGAAGGGTTTCCTAAATTGCTGGGAGTTAATTAATTTTTTATATATTTTAAAAATTTGTTAAACATGCTATGGTCATATATGGTCAGATTGACCTGCCCTCCCTAATGGCCAATGATTGGCCTGGTGGGGGTGGGAAGGGGAGGGGCCCCCGATGGGCATGTACACAGCTCTGCTTCCCAACCATATTCTGTACCATCACACCAGTTCTGGGGTTTCTCAAAGCCTGAAGAATTTTTCAGGGATTTCTCAATGAAAAAAATGTTGAGAAAGGCTGTGATAGACCATACTGGGCTAGATAAATGAATGATCTACTGCATAGCAGTTTCATATATGTATTGCATAGCAGTAGGCAGGATGCTGAATTAGATGCAGCACCCATTACTTGGAGGAAGGACAGGGGATGTGCATGCTGAAATTTCAGCCTGAATCATTCAGATGCTGCCTTGCAGATCACACATTAGTAGGCACGAAGGAGTAATGGTCTAACTCCGGATAAAACTGCTAAGTATATGTAAACACCTCACCACCATCTGTTCCCTGATTTCTGCTGATTTCCCCTTTACGATTTGTCTTGCATTTATAGCCAATAGAATGAAAATGGGACCATCAGTGATAGTTGACTCCTAAATATTTGGATAAAAGATATACATCTTATCCTTGGCACAGCTGGTTCTACAATCATCCAATGGTAGATTTTCTTAATCTTTATTTATTCATTTCTCCCCCACCACCTTCCTCTCCAAATGGGGCCCCAGAGCAGCTGACATCACTCTCCTGAGAGAGCATGATTGAACCATGACTCTCGGGTGTCCATGGCAGCGAACTTCTATGTGGGAATTTGAACCTGGGTGCCCAGAGGCTGGAATGGCGGCCTTAAGCACCATATCACACTGGTTCTTCATATATCCATGGGCCGTGAAAATACAGAATATAACAAAGGGGAAAGACAAACATTGATTTTGAAATTGTTGTTCCTCTAGTGCCAGAAACATTTCTGCTAAGTTACATTCCAGCGACCCCCAAAAGGCTCCAGGTTTGTTTGTTTATTTTTTTAGATATAATAACAGCAACTAGATTGGTATATTAGGTGTGAAGTCGCGTCCGACCCATCGCGACCCCATGGACAATGATTCTCCAGGCCTTCCTGTCCTCTACCATTCCCCGGAGTCTGTTTAAGTTTGCACCGACTGCTTCAGTGACTCCATCCAGCCACCTCATTCTCGTCGTCCCCTTCTTCTTTTGCCCTCAATCACTCCCAGCATTAAGCTCTTCTCCAGGGAGTCCTTCCTTCTCATGAGGTGGCCAAAGTATTTGAGTTTCATCTTCAGGATCTGGCCTTCTAAGGAGCAGTCAGGGCTGATCTCCTCTAGGACTGACCGGTTTGTTCGCCTTGCAGTCCAAGGGACTCACAAGAGTCTTCTCCAGCACCAGAGTTCAAAAGCCTCAATTCTTTGACGCTCGGCCTTCCTTATGGTCCAACTTTCGCAGCCATACATTGGTATATGCCCGATACCAAAAGCAGGATACGGTACTGAAATATCAGGATAAGATAGAAAAAAAAATTAAAATATAACCAATCCAGACCCCTAATAGCAGGTAAAAGGTGCAAGCTGTCCGTCCTGAAGGCATGTCCAGCCGCCTTGATGCCCACACCGATAACAGGGTCCCCAAAGAGCAGATGGAGAAGTGTGGTTTTCTTTACCACCTTGCAGCCCAGCCACTTTGCTGAGCGCACTCCCACACCAGCCCCACCAGTGGCACCGCAGAAGAGGGCGTGGACTCAGATGTGGGGGCATGCAGCACCCCCCCCTCAGAACCTCAGTTCTCACATCAATGGAGCAGAGGTGCTCTGGGAATGGAAAGATGGCCAATCTGCTCTGGGCTCTGCCATTCCAGCCCCAGAGCAATCAGTGCCCTGAGACTGTCATTCCAAACCCATTCCACATTCATTACTTCCACATGTGGTCAAGTGGTAGCCAGGTCTTGCAATGGAAACCATGTGGCATTGACACTGAGGACCCCTCAGTCTAATTTTCACAGATGTCTACCCCCGGGTGATAGGAAGCCCTCCCCCCCACACTCTTTCTAGAGCAGACACACAGTTATGAACTTCATTCGTTCACTCTGTGTTCAGCCTTTCTCCCTCAAGTGGTTGACAATGACATCTTTATTCTCGCCTCTGTTTTAGGATCCCACAACCCTGTGAGGTAGGTTAGCTGGAGAGTGTGCATCTGGCAGTGCATGGTTGCCCCTTTGGGTCAAGCCTCCAAAGAACCCAAACCTTTTAGGGTTCCGAGATGGGAGAGGCCATCCACAGAGCATGGACTTAACTCTCCTCCTTGGATGTTAGCGATAAGTGCTCACCCTGTTGTGCCAAGTCCCCTCTCTGTGCTTTTCCCATCCACAAAGTGCCTCGCTGTTCACTCCCATGGAAGAAACTTGTCCTTTCCTTGCTTAGCATGAAGTCTCTCATATTGCGCTGCTGCAGTTGGCACCCAGCAAATGCTTAGAAGGAGAAGAAGAAGAAGGAGAAGGGGAAGGGGAAGGGGAAGGGGAAGGGGAAGGGGAAGGGGAAGGGGAAGCTCAACTCTTCTGACCGGGCAGTGATATCAGGGCTCTCTCACCCTCACCCACCCCACAGGGTGTCTGTTGTGGGGAGAGGAATGGGAAGGCGACTGTAAGCCGCTTTGAGCCTCCTTCGGGTAGGGGAAAGTGGAATATAAGAACTAACTCTTCTTCTTCTTCTTCTTCTTCTTCAATCAAAACAGTTTTATCAGTGCCATGGCGAGCCCAAGGTCACCCAGCTGGCTGCATGTGAAGGAGTGCAGAATCGAACCTGGCATGCCAAATTAGAAGTCTGCACTCCTAATCACTACACCAAACTGGCTCTCTCCAAAGCTGACTCCATAGCTCCGGGCCATGCAGAAGTGTCTGCTTCTTCTACCCAGTGACAGGAGCCACGAGGGCCTTCTGCATGGACCCCTGCTGAGCCCTGGAAGCAGCAGAAGCTCAGCACGAGAAAGGTTCCTTCAACAGGTTCTACAGCAAACACTGAAGGGGATGTTAACTGCGATTTGTGGAGGGGTGGGAAGAAGATTCCCATTGGTTGGACATCTTGTTAATTTACTGGAAGCCTGTAGGATTGTCGTTTTTTTTAAGATCACTGCATAGATCAAAGAAGGGAGAGAGTTTCCTGCCCAGGCAAGCATCAGAAAAAGTTCTCGCTTTTTTTTTTTTTTCCTGTTTGTGAATTATTAAGCAGTCCTCAGAGCTGCTGGACAGAATCGGGCAAGAACAACCACACGAGTAATCCTCTCCATTTGCATTCCCGTTTGTAATCTTGTTTGCTTTTGCCTTCCTTTCCAAGGTGCTCGCTGAATGCCAGCTTGCTAGCTGAACTGTGAGTAAACAAGGCAATAGGAACACGGGCAAATCGAATTATTAAGCCTCCTTCCCACCAATATTTGCAAAGCCTTTCTCTCCCCCCGCCCCCCTCCTTAAGCCCTCTTATCACAATAGGCTTTTCGACATCGGGAAATGCAAGAAGCGATGCCCGTTCCCCAGCTCTGGCTTCTGCAGCGAGGTTTCGTGACTCATGCCGATGGTTCGAAGAATCAAAAAGACTTAAGGAAAACGCAACAGAATCAGTGTGCTGACGCCCGCTCCCCCGTCACGGGGTAAGATGCAGGGGGGAAATGTGCCACCAGAAGGAACAGATCCTTTGCTTTCAGAGCAGCATTCGTGTTTTATTTATTTATATTTCAATCATGCCCCTTCTCTTGCCATCTGTGTAAGCCACAAGTGGTGCTCAAAGCGAGAACAAGCAACACACTTGGGAGGGGGGGGGTGATAATAAAGCGCCATCGGGAAGATGTCAGAAAACCATAACAAAGCATTCTCTGTGTGTGCATTAAAGTGCCCTCAAGTCGCTTCCAATTTATGGCTTCCTTATGAATTCGTGTCCTCCGGAATGTCCTCTCGTTAATAGTCCTCCTTAGGTCTTTGCAAACTGAGGGCCGTGGCTTCCTTGACTGAGTCCATCCATCTCATGTTGGGTCTTCCTCTTTTCTTGCTGCCTTCAACTGGCGTTCTTGTCTTTTCCGGTGACTCTTAGAATCATAGAATCATAGAGTTGGGTCCATACTGGCCATCTAGTCCAACCCCCTGCTCAACGCATGATCAGCCCAGAGCATCTTAAAGCATCCAAGAAAAGTGTGTATCCAACCTTTGCTTGAAGACTGCCAGTGAGGGGGAACTCACCACCTCCTTAGGCAGCATATTCCACTGCTGAACTACTCTGACTATGAAATTTGTTTTCCTGATATCTAGCCTATATCGTTGTACTTATAGTTTAAACCAGTGGTCCCCAACCTGCGGGCTGCGGCCCAGTGCTGGGCCGCGAAGGCCATGGCGCCGGGACGCAGCTCCCTCTCCCCGCCCCCCCCCCCGCCGCAGTAAAAAACTTCCCAGGCCGCAAGCTAGCGGCCCGGGAAGCTTCTTACTGCGGGAGGGCGGGCAGAGGGAATCAGGGCCAGCCGCGCCCGCGTGGGTGCGGCCCGATGCACAGGCGTGGGCCGCGGGTGCGGCCCGATGCGTGGGTGCGGCCCGCGAGTCCGGCCCGATACGTGGGCGCGGCCCGCGCGGGCCTCGGGCCGCGCCCCAATGCCCTGCCGGTCCCCAACCTCAGAAAGGTTGGGGACCACTGGTTTAAACCCATTACTTCCTAGATTGTTCTTATATGCTGCTTTTCTCTACCCGAGAGAGTCTCAAAGCAGCTTACAGTCGCCTTCCCTTTCCTCTCCCCACAACAGACACCCTCTTGTTGTCTCAGAATGTGATCAAATGACAAAAGCCTCAGTTTACTCATCTTAGCTGCTTGGGAGGGTTCAGGATTGATCTGTAAGCCACTTATTTCTCCTTTTGGTGGTCCTCCACCACCACATTTCAAATGACACCGCTTTCTTCCTCACAGCTTTCTTGGTTGTCCAAGGCTAGAGGATATAATCCTTTGAAATCGCCAACAGGGATGCACACCAAGAAAAAAAAATGGTACTGTTTGGATTTGAATTCTCAGTATAGGGGTTCGGGTGATTTTGTTGTTGTTAGGTTCGAAGTCATGTCCGACCCATCGGGACCCCATGGGCAATGATCCTCCAGGCCTTCCTGTCCTCTACCATTCCCCAGAGTCCATTTCAGTTTGCACCGACTGCTTCAGTGATTCCATCCAGCCACCTCATTCTCTGTCGTCCCTTTCTTCTTTTGCCCTCGATCGCTCCCAGCATTAGGCTCTTCTCCAGGGAGTCCTTCCTTCTCATGAGGTGGCCAAAGTATTTGAGTTTCATCTTCAGGATCTGGCCTTCTAAGGAGCAGTCAGGGCTGATCTCCTCTAGGACTGACCAGTTTGTTCGCCTTGCAGTCCAAGGGACTCGCAAGAGTCTTCTCCAGCACCAGAGTTCAAAAGCCTCAATTCTTTGATGCTCGGCCTTCCTTATGGTCCAACTTTCACATCCATACATTACAACTGGGAATACCATAGCCTTGACTAGATGCACTTTTGTTGGCAGAGTGATATCTCTGCTTTTTAGTATGTTGTCTAGATTTGCCATAGCTTTCCTCCCCAGGAGCAAGCGTCTTTTAATTTCTTTGCTGCAGTCCCCATCGGCAGTGATCTTGGAGCCCAGGAACATAAAATCTATCACTATCTCCATTTCTTCCCCATCTATTTGCCAGGAATTGAGAGGGCCGCATGCCATGATCTTCGTTTTCTTGATGTTGAGTTTCTTGATGTCGGGTGATTTAAGCACCGCCAAATCGATTTGGGGTGGGGTACAAATGGAAAGATAAATAAAATGAATAACATAACAAAGGAGGCTCCTTTATGAGGTGCACAGATCATGCGCAGAAATGCTTATAAGGGGAGAATGGTACAAGGAAACAGACAAAGTCCACTAAAAAAAGAACCCAGTTCTGTTTGTGCTGGAGTCAAGCAAAACTGGACAGGGATTTTTCCGATCGAAACCGCATGGTCAATAAATTAAAAACAATTTCCATTCTCTTTCATCACCATCGAGCTGAGCAGCACTAGCCCATGAGTGGGAACACGATGCCAACATTGTGTTGTTAGCAGGAGATAAATATATAATTGTGCTAATTACTGAGATGCATTTGAATAATAATGTTTTGCATTAACTAATGGCCAAAGGAATGCACTGAATAAATGTCAGTGACTCCAATTAATCTCAGAGGGAAAATACCTCCGAGAACACCAGAAAGCAAGTGGGTTTGGACAAAGCCTGCAATCCTATACCCTGTATCACTGGAGGAAGTTCCATGGAATAGAGTGGATTTATTTCTCAGGAAATGTGCACTACAATTTTTGAGGTTTTTTTTAATAGTCAAAAGACTTTTTGTCCTCCTATTTAAATGTTAAACTTCCGAGTTACTCAAATAATATTTTATTGATAGTAGGTTTTCCCTGCTGTTCCAGCTTCCAGGTTCCATAAATTTTTAAATAATTTTTTCTAGACTTCTGCCCTCTTAATCTGTCATCCAGTTTGCAAAAAAGAAAAAGGAAAAAAAAATGCCTGTACAAATGCAGAGAAGAGGTTCTTGGCTGAAGAAATCTCTCCATGGGAGGGTTAATGAAATAAGGTACATAACTTGCTTTAGAATCACAGAATCACAAAGTTGGAAGCACCTCCATGGTCAAGTCCAACCCCCATCCCCCCCCCCCAAAAAAAACCCAGAATCCATGGCAAGTCTTCTCTGGAAGAAATTCACTTCCTGACCCCAAAGTGGTGATCAGCATTTCCCTGGGCATCCATAAAAGGGACACAAGAGCCAAGTATAGGCACAATCCCTTCTGCCCACCTATTCACAATCTGCCTAAGTTCACAGAACCAGCATTTCTGTGAGATGGCCCCAAATCTCCAGGAGTTTCCCAATCTGGATCTTGCACCACACACACCATAGGTGGCTAGGGGGCATATGGGAACTCTAAGTATGAGGGAGATGAGTGAATTCTACTCAGGTCCTGAAATCGTGAGGAAGTCCCAGAATTTGCTGGAGATGCTGAGGCACCACTGTATCTAAGGCTAATATTGTGAATAAGCTTGTTTAGTGAATACGATTGTCTTCAACAAGAATGAAATATATGGTAAAATATGTAGCATTTATACAGTGCGTTCAGTGTTGATTTTATTGCTGTAATTCTTACAGTAAGCTATACCCATAAGGCCATTTGCGGGCCAAGTCCTGCAGATCTGAAAGACCACCCTTCTGTCTATACCCCGCCCCTAAGGAGCATTTCACTCTGCTACACCAACCAGTTGGTGGTCCCTATCCTCAAGGAGGTACATCTGGCCTCGACCAAGGCGAGGGCATTCTCTGTCTTGGTCCCTTCCTGGTGAGCTTCCTGAACAAATTCAGGCTCAGTCGGAGCTGGCACAGTTCTGGAGCACCTGCAAAATGGAGCTATTCTTCTAGGCTCCTGGTTGGAGGCAATGACCTCAACATCTACAGGACCCCATCGACTTACTTGGTTTTGCAAGAAGCCCATACCATCGCCTGGCCTTTTGAGATAATACCAATAGATATTCTGAAAATGCTTTCCGCTACTGACATTTTATTGCTCATTGTTAATTGTTTTAAATGAATTTTATCCTAATTTTAATTATTGTGTTACTATATAGAGCCTCTTGTGGAGCAGGATGGTAAGGCAGCAGACATGCAGTCTGAAAGCTCTGTCCATGAGGCTGAGAGTTCAGTCCCAGCAGCCGGCTCAAGGTTGACTCAGCCTTCCATCCTTCCGAGGTTGGTAAATGAGTATCCAGCTTGCTGGGGGGTAAATGGTAATGGCTGGGGAAGGGAATGGCAAACCACCCCGTATTGAGTCTGCCATGAAAACACTAGAGGGTGTCACCCCAAGGGTCAGACATGACTCAGTGCTTTACCTTATTACTGTATAGGATATTGTACTCTGCCCTGAGCTGGCTCACTGCAAGGGCAGTATAATAGTTGGAAGGAAGGAAGGAAGGAAGGAAGGAAGGAAGGAAGGAAGGAAGGAAGGAAGGAAGGAAGGAAGGAAGGAAGGAAGGAAGGAAGGAAGGAAGGAAGGAAGGAAGGAAGGAAGGAAGGAAGGAAGGAAATCAGCCATTGTACTTCAGTAGTTAAAGGAATGGGAAGGCGACTGTAAGCCGCTTTGAGACTCCTTCGGGTAGGGAAAAGCAGCATATAAGAACCAACTCTTCTTCTTTTTCTTCTTCTTCTTCTAAAGGGTTGGACTAGGGATGGCAAGGTTCAAATCCCTACTCTAGTCATTTTGTTGGGGCCACTCTATAATTTACATCCCATCTAAACATTATGGTATATCATCAAGTCCACACTTCAAAGTCCAGAATTTCCTCTGGAGGAGCTCTGTATTCTGGAGATCCATTGTAATTGTGTGAGAACTCTAGGCCCCACCTTGAGCTTGGTTGATCCTTACTGTGTCCCTCTAAGAGTGGACAAGCCAGAGGAATCTGGAAAATGCTTCTGAGGACCTTTGAGAGCCAGTGAATTCACAGGAAGGGCCCAGCAGGTTGGGAAATAAATTCCTCCAAACCTCAGCCTCCCTGTTCTGTTGGCAAATCTGGCTTTTTGCCCAGAAAAGAGTCGTCCACTTCCTCCTGATAAAGATTTCCAGCCAAGTCATATTTTCTCAGAAAGACAGTAAGAAAGAATTAATCATATTTCATTCTGCATACAAAACTAGGAGCACTTCAGATACAGCGACAGACATAGACTAAAACTGGACTTCACACCTTCCCCACTGTTAAGAGTGAAGAATCTGCTCTCCTCCTATTCTGTTCTTTTATTTGGAGGTGTTAATTACATTTTGGGGGATGTAATTTTGGAAACGATTATGTGAAAAGTCTGAGAAATCGTTTCCCCCCCCCCTCTATTTTTATCTTTCCCTTTATGAGGTGATGTTATCTACCTAATAGGGGTGGTCAGCATGCTGCCACAAACGCACAGGCAGGAGGGAGCATCAAACAGTTATTTCAAGCCAACTAATACCGGTTAGGCATTAATTGGGGCTCACACAGTGACAGGAGACTCCCCACTCACCATTGAGGCTGGCCTGAGGTGGGTCCCTCTCCCCTTTCCTTCCTTCCAGCTCAAAGGTATTGAACGGATCAAGATCCAACCCTCTTACAGGCAATCACTGCAGCTAAATTTTTAGCAACTGCTAAGGTGGTTTTCCAATCCTCACCTACAAGGAAAAACTGGATGATTTTTGAGACAATAAATTCATATAAACTTAAGAAACTGGGAAAATACCTTTCTCTCAAGTCAGACCAGATTTCACACAATGAAATATGTACTAAAGACTCAAACTGGCCAGGTCCACATTTACCAACTTGGTCCAGAGATGGTATGCCTGTGACTCGACCTTCCAGCATGGCAGAGAGAAAAGAGCACAGCAAGCATCAATGCTCTTCTCTGATGAAGGACTGCTGGGTCTTTTAACAAGCCTGGAATAGCACAAGAGAAGAGGGGGGGGGGGCAAAGCACTATTTAGTATACATACCCTGCCCTCAATGACCATTTACGCACTGAGAACTTCACTGTCCCAGGTCCCGTGCAGAAACACCAATCGGGGGCGGCTGAGGTGCACCGGGTCAAATGCTCCCCCATGTGGGTGCAGGAAGAGGTGGGGCAACCTGCCATGACTAAAACTCCAGCCTGCATCCCGGCATGAAACCTCCAGTGCGTAAACGGTCAATAAGGTACTTGTTCTATGCAAATTCAGCACTGATGACTTTGTTTTATCAGTGGGTCACTGTTTTTGAGTCTGCATTTCCCCTTTCAGGTTCACAGGTATACAGGGACACATCGAAGAGCAAGGCCATGGCTGGGACCTGTACTGCCTCCTCTTCCTTTGTGTCCATGTCTCAGACGGCAACTGCTCAAACAGCCTCATTGTGCATTCACCTTATCTCTATCAGGATGCCAACCTCAAGGTGTGGTCTGGAGTTCTCCTGGAATTTCATCTGACTTGAAATTCTCTAGAAGGAAACAGCAGCTTCAGAAGGCTACCTCCAGGGCATTGCATCTCCACTGAGTGCTACCAAAAACTCCTCCCTCCCCAGGCACAAACTCCCAAGTCCATAGATATTTTATAGATGGAACTCTATAAAATTGCAAGGAGTGATGCTCTGGATTCTTGGTGCTTGGAGGGCAACAGTGGGAGGGTTTAGGGAGGTCTGATTGGCTGTGCAGATTGTAACAACACTGATTCAGTTGCGGCGGCTTTATTTTCTCTCTGACCCGTCTTTCTCGGTATATTGTTAACATTGCCTCTCTTGTGCCCTGTACTTGGGCTTCCTTTGTGTGGCTGGATCTTGCATCAGGCAGTTCCTAATTGTGCACATCTCCCTATGTCAGAATTCCAAAGGTGGGACTGCTGCACAATATACTCTGAACTAGGGGCCAAGCCCATTGCATTAAGGAATACAATGGATGCAAGATTGGGGGGGGGGGGGGTGGAAGAACTCGGTGGATGGCCTCTCCCTCCCTCCAGGACCTGGAAAGGCTGCAGATAGCTGTTAGGGAACTCACTGGCAGGGGCAGTTGTCAGTCAGCAGGGATCTGTTGCCTCCAAGCCTCGGAGGGAAGTGGAAGGAGGGGTGGTGGTCAGGGGTGGGGGATGGGACGTGATTGGCTGGCTGCTGGACAGCCAGGCAAGCCAGTTGGAGGAGGAGGCACAGGGGCGGGACAGCCGCCCTGAGTGGGTGTTAAGCACTGAGTGGCACTTAAGCCATGAGACCAGCTCCTCCTCCAAGACCTTATCAGAAAAATATTATGTGGAACAGAATAGTATCATTTTATATTCTTTTTTTTTTGTGGTGTGACCCTGGATGAAGGAGGGATGAATCTCTTAGCGGAAATATAAAGAAATGTTTGAGGAATCAAGCCATTTTCAGCCTCTCTGACAATCCCCCCCTCCAAGTTTTCCCTACCTAATTCTGTACGAACTTCAATAAGATCCAAGACAATAATGAGGACTTTTTCTGTGAAATCCAGAACAGGAACTTCTGAGATCCATCAAGCTGTCTCTTCATTTGACATCAGTGGTAGGTTTCTTTTGAAAACGTGTTTTCTCAGGCCTGTTAAGCAACAAATGAAAGAAACTTATAAAAATTATATGATGAGTATATCATCACTGGCTGATCTCAACAGAGAAACCGTAGAGTTCTCTATAAAAAGAAACAAGGAACAGGGGGAGTAGAAATGATAGGGGGGAAAAAAAGAATTTGGCTTGTGGTCTCTTAAGTAAATAAAGACATGGAGCAGTTTATTTTCTCCTATTGACACTAGAAAATAATTGATCTGTTTGAATAGGGGGAGCCATAGGATGGGTAACACGTTTCGACTGGCAGGCCAGACGCTCTGCGTTTTGTACAATTCTGATAAAGCAATACAGTAAAGCAATTGATTTAGCACATTAAATAAATGATGAAAATGCAATGCGATACTGATTGTGGCTTGTAAAATATTAATCCTCTGGAAGCTTTTCGGATTCAGAATAAAGAATTAGGTGGCCTCACTTGCACAAGCCATCAAATTCAAGTGCTCTGCTTTTAGCTGACTCAATGTGCTATCTACCCTGACCTGGGCTGATCCTGCTGAATTCAGATCGATTTGAATTTGGGTCTTCCTCTATCCCCCCCCTCCCATTGAAACAAAGTGTTCTGCATTCGATTGGGGAAGCTTAGGGGCGGGGGAGCCAAGTGCAGCAGGAGCCTCTTTCTTTTCTTGAATGTGTGTGTGTGTGTGGAGACAGCAGAGGAGGGGGAATAAATCCAAGAGGCTAATCTCTGCTGAGAGAAGTTAGGGCTTCTGTAAAGTGACCAGATTTCACCATTGGTACAGCAGGACACCATTGACCGGGGAGGGGGGGGGATGTTCTTGATTAAAAATGTGGTCTATATGGAGCAACAAAAAGTTTCATAGAATGCAAAAATAGTATTGTAATATATATATATATTTTAATTTCAACATAAGTACAATTTGCCAGGTGCCCCCCAGATGTCCCTCCAAAAGTGGGACAATCTGGTCACCTTAGGCTTCTGGAGTGCAGTCACTTTAAGACGAGCCTTGCAACCGAAAACCAGGAAGTCTTTGAACTGACACCCTGGCTAATCAGGGAAGACTGCTTTGCTACCAGGCATGGAGAAAGGAGTTAATTCACAAAAAGCAGGAAGCTGCACTCTTCCTGATGCCTGTTTTTCAAATATCAAGGCTTATATCCACTCCAGGATATCGTGGGGGAAAGGCAGGGTCACCAGGAATCAATCATGCTTGTTGCAGAGGGAAAATTTAAAGCGGCCAAAATCGAAATGGAAATTTAAATCAGTATAGACAGGAGGGATTCATTTGATCTGTGAGTGAGTAAAAAGCCCTGTGCAGACTACATCCTAGATAGACTGATCTCATCAGATCTCAGCTGTTAAGCAGGGTCTGTCCTGGCTAGTATTTGGAGGGGTAGTCTATGAGGAATACCAGGACCAGAAACATGGAGGCAAGCAATGGCAAACCACCTTTGGATGCCTCTTATCTGGGAAACCCTACCAGGGGTCACCATAAGTCAGCTGTGACTTGACAGTATTTTCCATCTCCTCCACCACTTGGTCATAAACTTCAGGTGTTCTGCTTTTACCTGACTCTATGAGCTTTCCATACACCATTGATTTTCCTTCAACATACTTGGAACAGGACCAAAGTTGGAATTAATTTTGGATTTCTCACCCCTGATTTTTGTTTCCTTCATCTTTATTTTAATTTCATTTATTCCACATACAAACTGAAGCAATGACTATTTTGTGACTTTTTTTACATCATGGAATCAAAGAGTTGGGAGGGAGTTCCAGGGTCATCAAGTCCAACCCCCTGCATAATGCAGGGAACTCAGAACTACCTGTGCACCCAAAGAAACCCCAATTCCATGCCCAGATGATGTCCCCCAACCCCCGCCCCCGAGAATCTTTGGCCAGTCTGGCCGGGAAGAAATTCACCTCCTGACCCCAATGTGGAAATCTGCATTTCAATGGGCATGCAAGAAAGGGCCACAAAAGCCAACCACTGAACCAATCCCTTCTGCCCACCCATTCAAATAAAATAAAAATGAATTGTGCTATTGCTGTAAAAAGTATGCACTGTGCAATTTTACTTTTTGAATCAATAAATCTGCATTCTACACTGGATTACAAGCACTGATGATGTTGTATGGAATGTGTAACTGTGGCAGAAAGATCATGCAACATGCATAACACAAATGTACAAAACCAATGCCAAAAAAAACACAAAAAACCAGCCATCCAAGAATATTCCCAAATATATAAACAGAAAAAGAAATAAAATAAGGGACATTCGCTCACCCCCAGTTTGGAATTCGAAATGCATATAAACACTTATTGGTGTGATCTTACTAGAATGTCCCTCAAGATTACCTTCCCTTAAGAATAAGAGTACCATTCCAAACCAAAGCAGAGGACTTCACCTCTGGCTTCTCTTTGTGTATATTGAAAAGAAAGAAAACATTAAAAAGAAAAGATTAAAGCTGACAGTATCATACCTACCATGCCTGCAACCACATAACTGCTTTCTGTATACCTTTACTAAGAGCCTGGGAGACAGGTAAGACATAATATTCCTATTTTTTTATTATTTATTTTTAATTTCACCCTCTGCTGAAGGCTCAGGTTGGGTAACGAAAGCAAATCATCACGTTCTTAGCGGAATAGAACAAAACGTTACATTATTACCTGAAATATTTATATCACCCCCTTCTAATTCAACTCCAACCTGAAAGACATCTTCCATTTATTGAAGTGTCGGTGTCCTAATCAGTCTGAATCAAAACAGTTGGAATCTGCTGCCTTCCGTGCCTTCCAGCCCAGCAGTTAAGATCTTCCCTTCTCAAGCCCTAATGTCTGTGAACCCAGATGGTGAGGGGTTTGGAGACCAAGACGTATGAGGAAAGGTTGGGGGAGCTTGGTCTGGATAGCCATCTGATGGAGAGGCTGATTCTATGAAGGTTCAAGGGGGTGGCAGGTTACAATGGATGAACGATAGGGTTGTGAGTGTCCTGCATAATGCAGGAGTTGGACCAGGGGTAGTCAACCTGTGGTCCTCCAGATGTTCATGGACTACAATTCCCATGAGCCCCCGCCAGCAATCCCATAAACATGTAGTCCATGAACATCTGGAGGACCACAGGTTGACTACCCCTGGCTTAGATGACCCAGGAGATTCCTTTCAACTCTATTATTCTACGATTCTATTATTCTATGAGTTTCAGAGCTAGTGTTACTAATCCTGCCTTGGCAAATTCCAGGAGATGAATGTGTGCACCAAGAGAGCAAAATATAACAATGGGATTTCACTTCTGCATGACGCTCTTGATCATCTCCCATAGTCTTTATAGTCTTTACCATAGAGACAAGGCAACATTCCTAGAGCATCACTATGTAGAGACATCTGGAGGATCACAGGTTGACTAGCCCTGCTCTAGATCTAGTCTTTACCAGAGAGACAAGGCAAAATTCCTAGAGCATCAGTATGGAATGGGAAACTGAGTGTGGGGACTGGTAATTCCACACATCGGGTAGGTAAATGACAGGCATATATAGAGGTGAAATACATAGTGAACAGAGATACCATTCCATTTGCAGTAATGGCACATCTTCTATAAAGTGCTCTTTTTGGTTGGAATTCATCTGGTAGGTATCCTATTTTCTTTTAGGCACCAGGGGCAAATATATCATTTTTACACAGGCTTTTAGTTAAAGGGTTGATTTTGTTTTGTTTTGTTTTTACAGTCTGCTTCTGGCTTGAGAAAAGTTCAATAAAAACCATTTTAGACTACTGAATTTTTATGTTGTTCGGATGCTCTGGCTGATTTTTTTTTAAGGCTGAGCTTTAAACAGTTCATTCTAAAACAATTTTGTGCTATTGTGGGGTGTCTGTTGTGGGGAGAGGAAAGGGGAGGCAAATGTAAGCCACTTTGAGACTCCTTCAGCAAAGGAAAGCAGCATATAAGAACCAGCTCTCCTTCTTCAGAAATATCAGGGCTCTCTCAGCCTCACCTCCCTCACAGGGTGTCTATTGTGGGAGAAGAAAGGGAAGGCAAATGTAAGCCACTTTGAGACTCCTTCAGGTAGAGAAAAGCAGCATATTAGATCCAATTCTTCTTCTTCTTCTTCTTCTTCTTCTTCTTCTTCTTCTTCTTCTTCTTCTTCTTCTTCTTCTTCTTCTTCTTCTTCTTCTTCTTCTTCTTCTTCTTCTTCTTCTTCTTCTCCTCAGCCCCTCCATGCCCACCATTGACCATTTTGGGAAGGAGGGTCAACATGATCCCTTATGATCATATTACCCAATGAATATTTAACAAATTAAAAAAATATATTTAAAAATAATTTACTCCTACCCAGTCAGGAAACCCTTCCAGGGCTCTCAAGAAACTGCAGGGTTTTATGACACCCTGGTTGAGAAAGCCTGGCCTCAACTAGAGCCAGGGCCTTTTCGAACCAACCCCAATCTGGTGGAATGTGCTCCCAGAAGAACTGTGGGCCCTGATAGAGCTGTCACAGTTCCTGAGGGCCTGCAAAATGGATCTCTTTCACCACGCATTTGGTTGAAGCCAGGCTGAGGAAGACCTGGGTCCCTCCTCTTATGGTCCTTAATGGCTTTTATGGCCTCAAATGCCCGTCCATCTTGGGCAACCTGGCTGGGGAAATCCATGGGGACGGGTAGTGACTGGTTTAGTCCATTGGGAGAATGTGTTTTATTCTTGTTTTATTGTGCTTTCATAAGCCACAATGAGCTGGCATGGTCTGGGAGTGGTGGCCAATACATTGAAATAAAAATAAATACAATAAATTTTGGAACTGCACCCCAGGGACATGGCAGCCCCCCTCCCCCATGATCTCCAGGTATTTTCCAACCCTGAGTTGGCAACCAGACACAGTAGTTCTGCTATATTTCAAGGCATGAACAATTGGCTGTATTTTACTTTCTCCTCAGGTTCCTGGAGGACATGTCATTACTATCCATTAATTCCAAGCACAATGACCTGCCCCTTCCCCCCCATGGGCTGCTGAGTTTTTAATTGTCTATTTTCCTTGAAATAGAATTTAGAAAGCTAGAAATATGACCAGCCAGGTGACTGAGAAATTCACACTGACAACCACTTCAGAAAGCCTAAAAACACTTTTTCTGTCTTCAGCATACCGTGTCGCCTGAAATATTAATAATAGGAGTGAGCTGAAAGAGGGTAATGTTGATGTTATTTTTGATATGAATTTTATTTTTATTTTTTTCCCCCTCCGCAAAAGTCTATTAAAAATACACCTATCATTCTGTCTGGCTTTAAATAATAATGCGATCTTGAATGCTAATGAACACATTCGTAACTATGCCTCACCTTAATTAGCATACAGAAAACACCAGACAATTAATTTAGTAAAAACTGAATTGGCTTCATTGAATAGAAGGTTCTCTGTACCACTAAAGAAACCAGAATGCACATCGGCTTAAGTCTGCTGAAAGACTGCAGGCTTGTTTGGGTAATAACAGGCCTTGACTCTCTTACTTACGGATAAGGTCTTCAGTTCTGGATTGGGAAATATCTGGATATCCCTGGATATCAGGGAATCAAACCCGGCTCACCAGATTCGAAGTCCGCACTCCTACCCACTACACCAAGCTGGCTCTCAACAGTGGCATCGCATCAAAAATCACAAGATGTCATAGTTCCACTGTACACTTCATTGATCAGATCCTGGAGTACTGTGTGCAGGCCACACTCCAGAAAGAATATGGACTGTGGACAAAATTGAAAGGGTGCAAAGGATGATCCATGTCCTGGGGACCAAGCCCTGTGAGAAAAGGCTGAGGAGTGTTCAGCCTGGAGAAGAGGAGGTTGAGAGGGGACCTGATGGCTGTCTTGAAGTGTTTGAAAAGTTGTCACTTGGAGGACAACAATTTCAGTCAGAATAGTTCAGCAGTGGAATCAGCTAACACTGGTTCTTTCCCTGACCTGTTCCTGCTGATTCCTTATCTTCCTTGCTTTGCTTCAGATGTTGCTTTGTCCTTGATGGTTTATCAATATGCAAGGCAGTAGCAAAAAAAAAAAAAATCCCTAGAGTTCATGGCAATTCTGACTTCGACTGTATATCAGACCCTTCAGGTGGTTGGTTTCCTTTGGATATTTATATCCTGCTTGCTCAGCCAATCTGGCTCTCAAGACAGCCGAGGGGGCAGGTTAATTAGTTGTGTCCCAATTTCAGGGACCAAAAAAAGAAAGAAAGGAAAGAGGAAGCTTCACACATATTGCTAATCCCATCTTTGAAGTAGATTGCTGAACTCGTGCGGTCCTTGTTGCCATGTTTAATTAAGACAGGGTGATCTCCAGCTAAGCATTAAAGGATTGTTTTGCAGCCTCCCTCCACTTCTTCATGTTGATTAAACATTCTGTTTGTGGCTCAGTGATGTGAGATGCATCACTGTCTGAATTATCTATCTTTCCATGGAAAGACTGTCCACAAAGATGGACAGGCTTTGAGCATGGAGAGCTCATCTGAGGCAAGGCCTGGTTGAGAGTTCAGATTATGGCTGTCAGCCCCCTGAAGGAGGTGGGGATCCCCTGCTACCAGGCCACACCCCCTGGCCCCAATCAGCTGGCCAGTGGGGAACTTATCAGGAGAAAGGGGGAGGTCCAGAAGTGATGTCATTATGTGGGTATTATCCGGGGTTGCTCTGCCATAGAGGTTTTACCAGACTACCAGAGCACATTTCAATGTGATGATGTCACTTCCGGTATATGCTGAAAGTGACATAGCAACTTCACCAGCACCAGCTCCTGGGCTGCTTTTCAACTCCTGGCTGCTTTTCGACTCCTGGTAAGCCTTCCTCACCCTCCACCAGTTTCCAAGAGGGACCTGGCAACCCTAGTCCAGATCGATGCAATTTAATAGAAGAAGAACTGTTAAAAAAATACCCTGCTTTTTACTACCCAAAGATGTCTCAAAGCTGCTTACAATCTCCCCACAACAGACACCCTGTGAGGTAGGTGAGGCTGAGAGAGCTCTGAGAGGACTGTGACTGGCCCAAGGTCACCCAGCTGGCTGCATGAGAAGGGATGAGGAATCAAATCCAGCTCTCCAGATTAGAGGCATCTGCTCTTAACCACTACACGAAGCTGGCTTTTAGAACAGAGGCCAGAGAACTGTCCCAGACTCTATTACTTCAAGAGTTTTGTGGTATCTTAAACTAATCAATTTATTATGGCCTAAACCTGAAGAGGAATCAAGTGTGTCCTCATTTCTAGTGTTCAAGATTTGAAGCCATCTGTCAATAAATCCTTTCTGTTGTCAACAAAAGATAAACAGGTAAACATATACAAGAAACAATAAGATGCAAATTTGATATAAGAAACAGAAAACATTCAGATCCTGGTGGGGGAATATTTTTGTTCTGTCAAGGCACTCTGCTTCTGGAAAGTTACCAGTCTATAACGAGGGAGTTTCAAAAGAAACATTAGCATAAAACAGCCACATTATAGGCTAGTATATTATTTATTTAAAATATTTATCTCCTCCCCCAAAGTCACAGCAAATACTATTCTAAGAGTAAAAAACACTGAAACAATAAAATAACCATCTATTTGGACTGGATCCAAGCTTGTGGCAATTTTCTCTCATTTCCCCTTCCTGCTTCAGATGCCCCACCTCCCATCGTGACTGGGCGGGGGGGTCCCTATTCCCCAGGAGCAGCATTTCATGGAGGAAGAAAAGTTGGGTTTTATACCCCACTTTTCATTACCCAAAGGGGTCTCAAAACACTTTCCAATCACCTTCCCTTCCTCTCCCCACAACAGACACCCTGTGAGGTAGGTGGGCATGAGAGAGCTCTGACAGAACTGTCCAGAAGAACAGTTGTAACAGGCCTGTGACTAGCCCAGGGTCACCCAGCTGGGTGCATGTGGAGGAGCAGGGAATCAAACCCAGCTTTCCAGATCTGTGGACTGGAGTGGAATGCAGGAGGCAGGGATTTTCCATTCTGCCATTAGAAAGTTTAATTTGCATCCAACTCATTATCAAAATGTGCCATTCATTCGTTCGTTCGTTCGTTCGTTCGTTCGTTCGTTCGTTCGTTCGTTCGTTCGTTCATTCAAAATCACCAGCAAATAGGGTCTTATTAGGAAGATTTTTGCCCCATCCTGGATGGCCTAGGCTAGGCTAATCTCTTCAGAGCTCCAAAGCCAAGTAAGATTGGTGCTGGCCAGGATTTGGATGGGGGACCACAAAGGAAGTTCAGGGTTGTTATGCAAGAGAAGGCAACAGCCAACCACATTTTACACACACACATACACACAATGGGAAGCCTGATCCTCTCTTGGGCTCAGTAAAGATCATGGTTTTACATCACTCTGCACGTATTACATTAGCTTAGCATGATTCTGTGAAGGCTGAAGGGGGTGGCGGGTTACAGTGGATGAGCGATAGGGTTGTGAGTGTCCTGCATAGTGCAGGGGGTTGGACTAGATGACCCATGAGATCCCTTTCTGATTCTATGATTCTGCGTTTTCTTAAGGATTATTGTGATCACCCAATGCTGTTGTTTTCAGTGGTCCCATGTCTGAAACAAGCCTTAAGCTGAATTCCATCCCCCCCCCCCATTTCTACCCATGTGTATATACAAGATACATTTCATCGGCCTGATAAAGTGGGCTATAGAGCATGGAAGGCTGCGTCAGTGAAATGTATTCTCTGTTACTCCAAGAAATATGGCCTGGACCCCTGAAAATTTATTTCAGTCTTTTTTCTGTGCCACAGTTCTGTGCCTCTTTATTGTTTAAAGCAGTTTGCCATAAAACAAACACATTCCAACCAGCCAGCAACCTGCCGTAGTAAGACATCCGCACAATTTTAACACCACGAAAACCGAGTCAGGGAAAAGCTGACCTAAACAACACAGTCTTCTGTTGCTATCTACAGTGGACAAGAGAGGAGGCAGCCATGACTTCAACCAGCTGCCTATTCTACAGGGATGGGGACCTGATAAAAAAAAAAAACATACTTGTCCTGGCAGCCACAGATCCTTCAAGGAGGTAAAAGCCAGTTTGGTGTAGTGGTTAGGAGTGCGGACTTCTAATCTGGCATGCTGGGTTCGATTCTGCGCTCCCCCACATGCAGCCAGCTGGGTGACCTTGGGCTCCCCACAGCACTGATAAAGCTATTCTGACCGGGCAGTGATACCAGGGCTCTCTCAGCCTCACCCACCTCACAGGGTGTCTGTTGTGGGGAGAGGAAGGGGAAGGCGAATGTAAGTCGCTTTGAGCCTCCTTCGGGTAGGGAAAAGCAGCATATAAGAACCAACTCTTCTTCTTCTTCTTCTTCAAGCAAAGGTTGGATACACACTTTTCTTGGATGCTTTAGGATGCTTAGGGCTAATCCTGCGTTGAGCAGGGGGTTGGACTAGATGGCCTGTATGGCCCCTTCCAACTCTATGATTCTATGATTCTTCTTCTTCTAAAAGAGCAATTAGTAGAACCAGTCAGGTTCATTTGGAAAGAGGCAGTCTTTCTCAAGGACGTGGGACTCCAAGAGGTATGCATTTGGCTAGATCAGTGGTTCTAAACCTGGGGGTCGGGACCCTTATGGGGGTCGAATGACTCTTCCAGAGCTGTCGCAGCAGGGCAAGCAGCTTGGCCTGAGGGTACCATTGACACAACAGCCTTGTGGGGTAGATCAAGCTAGCACGTTCGTCTGTTTGGAGCAGAGGAAAAGAGCAAGATTAGCATCGTGGGACAAGAGGCAGAACTGAACTGAGAAACCCCGCGCAAAACCCAATTTCTATACAATCATGACCAATGGATCTTCATGCCATTGGTGAGTTTCGGTTTAATTTCTATGTAAGAACACTTGCATAATTTTATGGTTGGGGCTCACTACAACATGAGGAACTGTATTAAAGGGTTGCGGCATTAGGAAGGTTGAGAACCACTGGGCTAGATCCAAGCCAAAAAAAGGCACAGCCCCCAGTTTTTCTGGGAATTTCTTAGGCTGGAGTTGGCAGCCCTACTTGTAAACCCAGCTTGCATGTTCCTCGATGAGATTTTATTGGGGGAACGATAGTGTTTGAGTTAGTTTTTTCCGCTGTCTCTCCCTTTTTTGTTATTGTGATTAGTTGGATCTGTGTTATGGTTTTATGTCTGGGGTTTTAATGGGGATTTTATTGGGATTTTAGTCAGACAATTGTAACCCACCACTAGCCACTTCGGAGTGGTGGGTAATAGATGATGAGGATGAGGATGAGGATGAGGATATAGAAGGGAAACCAAAGATCTAGTTCTTCTGCTGTGATCCAGCTCTCTGTCTTATGGCTGATTGCATGCATCAGCAGTGTGATGAATTTAGTGTGAGAGCTCCAGTTTAAAAGGCACCACACTATGCTAGCAAGGCAGTTGCTGACTGCAGAAGACGGTGAGTCATCGCAGAGTGAGGACTGAGAGGCTGATGACTGCCTTTATTAATTTGAGGCTGGGAGACCTGGTTTGCAGACAGAACCTGTGACCTGCTCCTTCTGCTGAGGCCCTTGGACTGCCTGAATGAACTCTTGACTCACTGGACTGAATCAAGACATTCATTGCAATCTCCCTGCCCCTTGGCATTCTGTGTTTGAACTACTGCTACTCTCTGACTAACTGGCAGTTAATCTTCCAGCAGAGAGCTGAAACCTGAGCTAGACAGGTGAAGATGGAGTGTTGGTAGAGGTTAAGGATGGAGCAACTTACCAGCAGCAGGGCCTTTCAGAGAGGCCAGGACTTCTCCCACCCAGCAAGCAGCAAGAAGAGAAAGAGGACAGATCAGCTCCATGTTTGGCCTTCATTAAAGAGTGCTCTCTCTCTATTGGTGGCACACACTCCCAGGGAGGGTCAGTCAGGTAAGGAATGAATTGTATGCATGCAATTTGAACGAATTGGCCCTCATTGGCAGAGTGCAGTTTGAACTAATTGGCCCTCGTTGGCAGAATGCTCATTCCCTATTGGCTGCACACACCCAGGGAGGATCAATCAGGTAGGGAGTGAGCTGTCTGCACACAATTTGAATTGATTGACCCTCACTAGGAAAATGTTGTCTCCCTATCTGCATGCAATTTGAACTGATTGGCCCTCATTGGGACAGCACTCTCTCCCTATCTGCATGCAATTTAAACTGATTGGCCCTCATTGGGACAGCACTCTTTCCCTATTGGCAGCACACTCCCAGGCAGGGCCAATCAGGTAGGCAGTAAATTGTCATCTTGAGCCTTATTATGTTTAATGTTGATAATCATTCCCTGAAGTTTCAAGTTCTGTGGCTCATTGACCCTTCTTCAGATATCCAGTACTGAAATTACTCTTTTCCCAGGCAATTGCCTTCTTTTCTTCCCCTAGGACCCAGTTAAGTACAGAGCACTTCAGTTAGTTACAGCTTACCTTTCACTCCACGTCAGAAGCCGGTTAAATGTTTTCAATCATCTATACAAAGAGAGGCAATTTCTACATTTTGAAAATCCATCAGTCAAATCAATGTTTTAAAAGGATACCCAAGGGGCAATCCCCCCCCCCTTAAGCATTGATTAAATATCAGATAACCTTAGGAATATATTTGAGAACCCTGACAGCCCCCTTACACCCCAGCCCATGAAGTTAGTCAATGGGACGTGTATCTTTCAATAGCAGTGTCGAGATTAAAAAAAAAAAGATTCCAATTTAACACTTGGGTAAATTATTAAAAGCATCATGTGCAGCTGTTTCTCTAGAATTGATCTCTTTCTTTTTTGTGTGCTCTGTCTTTTATTTGATTTATTCTATTTTCTGTACTATCATATATTGATAAAAAACAGCAATCTAATAGGGGTGGGGCAGTTTCAGTTCTAATTGATGCATTATAAAGCCTTAAAGCCTTTTAAAAATTCTAATGCCGATGGGATGTCAGTCGAGTGTTTAGGAGCAATTGCATAGCATTATTTCATTTGTTGCTGAATGGCTGTTGTGAATAAACAATGGAGAATGGGCAGAGTAGAGGAAGGCATTTCCATCCCCCCCCATCCCCCGAACCATAGCATCACTGCTTCTTGAAATGAAGTGAGCCTACCCCTGACCCTAGAATATTTGCTCCCTGTCACTCAGGGTCTGCCAAGGTAACAGGCAAAATGTTGACATCCTCAGGATAGAACACCATGCCAGTTGCAACTTGGGAGTTTCGATTACACAAATAGGAAGGAGAAGCAGAGGGACTAGTGCCTTGCAGTTGTTCAGCGCTACACAAGTTCTAAGCCTCCAGGTAGGGCAGTAAGGTAAAGGTAAAGGTATCCCCTGTGCAAGCACCGAGTCATGTCTGTCCCTTGGGGTGACGCCCTCCAGCGTTTTCATGGCAGACTCAATACGGGGTGGTTTGCCAGTGCCTTCCCCAGTCATGACCGTTTACCCCCCAGCAGCAAGCTGGGTAATCATTTTACCGACCTCGGAAGGATGGAAGGCTGAGTCAACCTTGAGCCGGCTGCTGGGATCGAACTCCCAACCTCATGGGCAAAGCTTTCAGGCGGCTGCCTTACCACTCTGCGCCACAAGAGGCTCTAGGGCAGTATATGAATGTAATAAATGATAGGTAGGTAGATAAATAGAATCATAGAGTTAGAAGGCACCTCCTGGGTCATCTAGTCCAACTCCCTGCACTATGTAGGACACTCACAACTCTACTGTTCATCCACTGTAGGTAGGTAGGTAAATGCTGGTAGGGGCTCATGGGAATTGTAGTCCATGAACATCTGGAGGACCACAGGTTGACTACCCCTGGTATAGTGGACACAGTGTAAAATAGGATGTGAGGGACCAGGCTTTGAAGCCCCTCTCTGCTATGGAGCTCACCTAATGACCAGACTTCTCTCAGCCTAACCTACCTCATACAATTGTTATAAAGGTGTCTCACACCATGAACATGGCTTATTTTGTCTTGGAAGTCACTTGGCATTGACTTGCAGCAAGAATGCCAAGTGACTTGACTGGCATGATGTACTAGGCCAATAAAGACGCGAGCCAGGGTTTTGGCAAAGAATAAGGCCACAGCTTTATTAACCAACAAAACCCAAGGGGTTGGCCTGGCACGAGGTGTAGAGTAAATACCCCCACGCAGTCGTCCGACTGCTGACTTGGGCACAAGGGGCGCCCTGGGGTCCCCCTTCCTCCCAGCCGGGAGGAAAGGATCCCTTGCCCCTCATAGCCCTCCCCTGGGAGAAGGCAAGTTATGGTTGTTGGGCGTCCACCACATGCAACCATCCCTGCCTTCTGGCTCCGAGCCCCAGACCTTCCCAGCCGGGAAGGCCGCGCTCGGTGTCAGCCGATCTCTTAAGGAGACCCCCTTCCTCAGGCCCCAGTGCGCAAACTGGTTCCTGCTCCATATACTCCACCTCGTGCCCCCTATTCCGCCACTAGACGAGAGCCCTCAGATCTCGCTCCCGCCAACCCCAAATAACCCTGACACCATAACTGAATGGCGGTGCCTAAACTCCTTAACCACAACTCCGTCCCTCTTGCCGAGAGATGCACTCCATCTCTCCGGAAAACTGAAGCTTCCCGAAACGTAATTCCAGGATGCCTAATAACTGCTCCCCCCAACTCCGCCATCAACTTCCGAACTGCCCGGTTGACCTTTTCCTTAGCCAGGTGCACCTTTCCAGGTCGGGCAGCAGACTTCCAGCTTTTCCTATCCAGCAGCTCCGACCACATCAAATACGTCTGTGGCAGCCGCTGCCGGAGCACCCTGAGGTCAGCAAAAACCATCTGGCGGAGTTGAAGCCCCGAAACTTCTGGCAAGTCGTTTTCGCCCAGCTGGAGGATCAGCACCAATGGGGAACCATTTTCGAAGACCTCCTGGGACACAACATCCAGCAACGCTGGCCACTTCAGTCCTCTATGACCGGACCACCTCAACTGCATGCCCCCGTCCAGATGCAGCTTCTCCTCCCATCCAGAGGTCTTCGCATAACGGCCCGCCCAAAAAACAACGCTGTGTCCGATCACCAGGGCGTATGGCGAAGCTCTCCCCAATCCTGCAACAAGCAACACATTAAACTTGCAGACCCGCCCGGACATAAACCCGAAACGCCTTGGAGCGCCACCTCCCCAGTTCCATGATTTCCCGGGCATCCACTCCATCCTGGAATGCTTGAGTGGCCGCCCCTATGCGGAACGAATGAGTCCCAAACCAATCCGGGTTCAGCCCCACCTCCCTCAGGCAGATTTTTAATACTGCCGCAAATTGATAACGTGACAGGTTCGACCCATCCCCATGCACGAACAGGCAACCGGGCACCCGCGATCTGATCGCTAAGTACCGCCTTAGCGTCCGCACTGGGCATGTAATCCGGTCCCCTGACCTGCGCAGAATGACTGAAGCCCCCGTCCCCCTCTGATCCGTCTTCGACTGACGGACCCATAGCCGGACACCCAGTTCTGTAAACTGCACGTCCCCTAATTGAAGGGCCGGGGAGGACCCATCAAATCTCGATGACGCCACCAGCTCCCCACACCTAAATGCCCCGTGGTAGGCCAATGAAAATGCCGCCCTGAACAAGGCCTCCTCGTACAGAGAGGAACACACTTCCCCCAGCCGTTGAACCAACTGTGACAGCACATCCAGGGTAATGGGTCGCCGTGCGTCCAGGGTCCTACAGGCCAACCTTCCCCATCCCTGTATCGCCTTCCTGGCGAGAAAGGATGAACTCGGGTCCCACGCCCCTAAGGCCTTGCTAAAAAAGGCCAGTCCCGCCATCGAAACTCGAAGCGTTTTGTGGGACAGTCCGCGACCCTTCAGGTGCGCCAGGTATCGCAGGAATGCTTGCTCGCACATGGGCCACCGTCCACTCCAACCCATGTCTCGCGCAAAGGTCAAAAAATCCCGAGCTGCCCCTTCATAGCTCCGCCTCGTCGATGGAGCAACGGACCCAAGCACGCCGTCCCAGATCACACGGCTCCAAGGGCCCAGAGGCTCTCCGGGAAGACATCCGGTTCCAGGCGGGCGTGAGGAGCGAGCAAGCGAAATTTGTCGACCTGCAGGTGAGATAAACTGTCAGCAAGCACATTCTGCACCCCCGCCACATGCCGTGACCTGAATGTAATATTAGCCTCCAGGCAAACCAACACCATGCGCCTTACCAATCGCATGACCCGTGGCGACTTAGCTGTCTGCTTATTCAAAATACGCACTACTGCCTGGTTGTCACACCAGAACAGAATCCTCCTGTCCTTAAATTCCTCCCGCCACATGACTATGGCCGCCAGGATTGGAAAAAATTCCAAAAACGTGAGGTCCCGCCGCAACTCGGCTGACCACCACCGGGGCCATGCTTGAGCGCACCAACGGTCCCTGAAAAGGACCCCAAAACCCACACCCCCCGCTGCATCGGAGTGTACTTGAAGTTCCCCTTTTAAAATCATGGCCTCCTGCCATATGGCTACACCATTGAAGCGCACCAAAAATTCCTCCCACACCAAAAGGTCCTCCCTGATGCCCTTTGATATCCGCAGGTGGTGATATGGCTGTGATAAACCCCGCGTGGCGTGCGCCAGCCTCGCGCAAAACGCCCTCCCCGGGGAAACCACCTTACATGCAAAGTTCAAGTGGCCCAACAGAACCTGCATGTCCCTCAGGGTGCATTTTCTCTTGCCAAGCAAGGCCCGCAGTAGGCCGCGAAGAGCCACCAACTTATCCTCTGGCAAACTGGATGTACCCGCCACAGTGTCGAGCTCAATGCCCAAATAGGTGAGCCTGGTGGCCGGCCCCTCCGTCTTATCTTGGGCCAAAGGGACCCCCAGCTCGGCAGCCAGCTCCTGAAAGACCCCCAAGCGCTCAGCGCATTTCCCTGTCCCCCCGGGGCCCGCAAACAGGAAGTCATCGAGATAATGGGTGATTTCCTGAAAACCCCCCTTTCTCCTGGCTGCCCATTCCAAGAAGGAGCTGAAGGCCTCAAAAGCCGCACATGCAATGGAACACCCCATGGGCATGGTCTTATCCACATACCAGCGGTCTCCAAACTTGATTCCCAGCAGTCCGAAATCCTCCGGATGGATGGGCAGCAATCGAAACGCCGATTGTATATCACTCTTGGCCAGCAAGGCGCCCCTCCCACAGGCGCGTACCATATCCACTGCCTCATCGAAAGAAGCGTACCGGACGGAACACAAGGCTGCGGGAATTCCATCATTGACCGATCCGCCATACGGATGGGACAGATGGTGAATCAGTCGGAATTGTCCCGCCGCCTTCTTAGGGACCACCCCCAGCGGGGACACCCGAAGGTCCTCCATCGGGGGGCTGCTAAATGGCCCCGCGATCCGTCCTGCCTTGCACTCCTTCTGCAGCTTATCAGCTACAACCTCCGGGAACTCACGTGCCGATTTCAGGTTCACACAGGAGGTAGACCCCCGTTCCCCCGTAAAGGGGATCCGGAAACCCTCCGTGAAACCCTTTGCCAAATAAATTGCCTCCCCTTTCCTAGGATAGAGCGCCAACCAATCAACCAGCGGGCCCAACTTAACCGGGGTGGGAGCCAACACCTTGAGGACCCGAGGCACGTCACTGAGCTTTTCCTGCAGAAGAGGTCCCTGCAGCACCCGACCCACCGTTCTTCTTGCCGATGGGCCGGGTTCTTCGAAAGGGCTGCCCACCGGCCTGACTGCACGTGGGCAATGCATGACCCCCACCACACCCTTCACATTTGTGCTCAAAGCGGCACCGTCGCCGCTTGCACCCGGACCTATTAAAGTCCCAGCAAACGAAACCCGCCAATTTCCGGTTGGGGGCTGGGCTCCGCACCGTCTCCTTCTGTTGCCGCACACTGGGACCAACCTGCACCAACCACGTATCGTGGTGCTTCAGGTCCCATCGCGCTAAGGGGTTATGCGACGCCAGTTCCCGGAATTCCCTATCATATTCTAGGGCTGCCTCATCCCCCGCCAAGTCCCGCGCTTCCAGCACATGGGCCAGGTACTTCCACGTATGCCACCACCTTTCCGGGTAGGCGGCCATGACCAGTGCCATATATTCGGAGAGCCCCCGCAGCCAATTATCGAATGTCCTCTCAGCGGGCTTTGAACGCTTGCGCGGCTCCTTCCGCTTCCCAGTGTCGCCACCCTTACCCTGACCCCGTAGCATGGCGAACACGTCCACAAAGAACCCTTCAAGGGCCCGCTCCCGTATTTTGGGAGGCAGATGAATGCCGGGAGGCGCATCAGTGGCGGTATACCACACCGGCGGCCACCGGTCCTCCTCCGCCAAACCTTCCTCCTCCAGTAGCTGAAGGGCATCTTCCCTCCTCTTCAGCAACCACCTTGGTAGGCCTGGCACATAGGCCCCCTCGAGCCAGTACCAGCCTTCCCGTAAGTCTTCATCGCCTTCCCAGGAGGAGCTCTCACCAGAAGATGGGCTGGGTTTGCGCCTGGACTTCCGCTCCTTCCTCCGCAACCGATCTCTCCCATGCCGGACTTCCGGGTCCTGCCTGCCACCTGGGGAAGAACTGGAGACCGTCAATTCCCGCGAGCCCGACCCGCGGGACGCCTGGCTTGCTCCCGAAGACCCACTATGGCTACCTCCAGCCATGTGACCGAGAGCGGCCGAATACCCCCGCCAATACGCGACATCTTCTGGCGGAAGTGGGGCCGCCGACCTCCTATTGCCGGGTCGGCCAGTAGCCTCCGGCAAGGCCACCCTCCTGGTCTTCCTGGCCCGCTCCGCGGAGTCACCCCCACTGCGCCCCCTGGCAGCCTTGGCCGCACCCCTGCGGCGAAGAGCAGGCCTCCCTGACCCTCCAGCCGGAGGTTGCCGTGCCCTGTCCCTAGCTGCCACTCTCCCCAGGCTGGCCGTAGGTGGGGACCCCCGGGCCGCTGAGCCCAGCAAGGGCCCCTTGCCCACCTGCTGCCGGCTCCTGCGGGTGGCGCTCTCTCCGTGAGGGGACCTGGCCTCGTTGCCCCCTCCCCTGATCGGCGACCTGGACCTTCCGGCCCGGCCCTGGTCTGCAGGAGACTTGCGGCCTCGGGCCCGCCCGGTGCCACCCGATCCCTCTTTGTTCTGCCCCCGGCCACGGGGTACCGCTGCTGCCCAGGCCTCCCTGGCCCGCAGCGCACTGGCCCTGCTCCGGCCCCTCCCCCGGGGTTCCTCGCCTGCCCCCCTCTGCCCTCCGGGGGCCTCTCCTGGCTCACTACGCCGGGCGCGAGATCGCCGCCCGGCCATTATCCCACGTCGCAGGCTCCAACAGCCGCCTGAATCCGCTGCCGATCCGAGAGAGGGGGGGGGCGACCCGCCGACTCAGACGCCGCCTCCGGTCCCTCTCTCCGCCGCCCGACGAACTCGCCGCCTCTCCGCCGCTCTTCCCGGCCACCAGCCGCCACTCCCAAGGGGTGTAGATTCGCCGAGACGCCGCAGCCGAAGTCCAGCGCCGCCGGGACGCAAGGCCTGCCCCGCTAGGCCGCGTGTCGCAGTTCTTCGCCGCCGCGCATGCGCGGCAGGCCGATCTCCGAGCCTCGGGACAGCGTGTGTCCTCCGGCTCGATCAGCGGCAGAGAGGGCGATTCCTGGCCCACGCGGCGCTTATAAAGCGCCCGGCCCCCTCTCTGCGCGCTGACGTCTTCAGCGCGACGACGCTCCCTTCCCTGCGTCGTCGCGTCTTTCTTGCCCCTCCCCATCCGCCGCGTCAACTGCGGCCCCTTTGCACCCGCGGCCGCTCTTTCATAGAATTCTAGAATCATAGAGTTGGAAGGGACCTCCTGGGTCATCTAGTCCAACCCCATGTACTGTTCAGGACACTCACATCCCTATTGCTCATCCACTGTAACCTGTCACCCCCTTGAACCTTCACTGAATCAGCCTCTCCATCAGATGGCTCTCCAGCCTCTGTTTAAAAATGTCCAGGGATGGAGAACCCACCACCTCCATGACACCCACAACCCTATCGCTTATCCGCAGCAAGCAAGCAAGCAAGCAAGCAAGCAAGCAAGCAAGCAAGCAAGCAAGCAAGCAAGAAAGCAAGAAAGAAAGAAAGAAAGAAAGAAAGAAAGAAAGAAAGAAAGAAAGAAAGAAAGAAAGAAAGAAAGAAAGAAAGAAAGTTTCCATTCATAAGAAGGCATTGCAGGATACTAACAAGTTGGAATGTGATCAGAGAGGGGTGACGAGGATAGTTGAGGGGTTGTAATCCTGGCCTTGCCGGAAGAGGTGGAGGAAGCTGGGTCTATGTAGCTTGGAGAAGAAGAGGACAAAGGGTGATACAATCACTCGGACCCCACTCTGGATGGCTCTCCCCTGAAAGCCAGATATGGATTGTGGACTATAAGAGCTACTAATAGCACAGCACTATGATTGGTGCCAGCAAGATTAGAAGATGGTTTTAATCTTTTAAACAGCTTTTGATAGTTAATACGTTAAATTAATTGATAAATTGATGTTTGTTTTTATGGATAATTGTATGATTTTTACTGAAATTGTTGGAAACCAGCCCGAGTCAGCTCTGTTGAAAGGGGTGGTCAAAATAAATATTTAAATATTACAAACCATTTTCTGATGGCGAGGGATGTTTGTAGATGGGATATGCTGCCTCGGACGGTGGTGGAGTCTCCTTCGTTGGAAGTGTTTAGGGGGAGATTGAATGGGCACCTATCAGGAGTGTGGGATTTTTAAGTCCTTGAGAAGATGGAGGGGGCTGGACTGAATGGCCCTTTCTGGTCACTTCCAACTCTATGTGATTCTGATCTCCCGGGTATGAGGTCACAAGACCTGCAAACCAATGTCGGACCCTCCACATCTCTTTCACGGTGCACACAAGAACAGAAACAAAGTGATTTGACAAATGTGCATCGCTGGTGTTAAACAGCCAGCAGCCGACAGCCATGATCATATGTTTACCTGCTGGACCACAAGATGCAGCATAATCAATCGATGGGCGTACATTTAAAATGTGTCCCTTCGTCATTTGCCCTGGCACCTTGTAACATATAACTTCCTAACGAAACCGCGGAGAAGGCAGAAGGAACCCAGCGAGACAGCAGAATAAATTACCGGAAATTGAGAGCTGAGATGGAGATTACGGAGATTTGCATTTAAGAATTATCTACCAGTGAAGTTAGATCTTCTCCCCCTTACCCTCTACCTACTCTAGGAATGTTGTCTAGGCAGCACCATTAGAGGAGTTAGTAATGAGCCCAGCAGACTTAAGAGAAGGATTTGGTGTCGCTTTTCTAAATTACACGTATTCTGAATGTAAAGGCATGATGAGAGCTGATTGATGAGTTGGAGGTAAGGACGCAGAACTTCATCAGGCGTGGCTGTGGCGGATCCCGCATGCATTATGGATGGGATGCCTCTTCCATCGTTCAGCTGGAAATAGACTGGGGGGGGGGCGTCTCTCTGAGTGCGAAGCTGTGCCTCCTATTTGCATGGGCAGGGACCGTAATTGCGCATGTAAAATGGGAGCTGAAATATGCAAATTGTTATTTATGTTTTCAATTGCCTGATTGGGATGCACAGCCGTGGGAATTGTTCATTCGGATTAGGAATGCAATTACACACGCATTTAATGAACATAATTGCATGGCTGAACTGTATGAAAATCAGTCCATTTAATTCAGCTAATCTGCACCCTGCGGACTGGCAAAGGACCGCTCTGTTGTATAAGCTATACCCATTTGTGCCTCTAGGATACCTCTGAAGGCTGAATTATGTCCTCAGCAGCCTATTCCATCAGTGCTTTCCAGATGTTCTTTTAATTAACTGTTACTGAATACTATTGAAGAATATTTTATCTACCCGATTCTTCCTCCCCCACCCTTTTTTTTCCAATATAAATCCTGCTCACTTAGGTGATGATGCAAAACGTACTCTGTTCACATGACTTTCTTGATCTGGCTTCAGAATGAAATTTCCATAATGTGTTACCAGTCATCTTTGCCCTTTTCCATTCCTGTCTTTCTTCTAGAGGAAAAGATGGCAACTAGGGTCAGGAAGTGTGATGCCACCTCTCATCATCAAGTGCAACCATAGAGTTGGGAGGGGCCAGCAAGGCCATCTAGTCCAACTAGCCAGTGTAGGATCAGCCTCAAGCATCTGTTCCACTTAATATTTCTGGTAAGGCCTAGGAGGAGGAGCATGTCTCATGGCTTAAGTGCCACTCAGCACTTAACACCCACTCAGGGCAGCTCTCCTGTCCCTGAGTGCCTCCTCCTCCAATCAGATTGCCTGTCTGACCAGCTGCTAGCCAATTGCCTTCCGTCCCCCACTGCTGACCACCCCCTCCTCCTTCCACTTCCCTCCGAGGCTCAGAGGCTGTAGATCCCTGCTGCACGAGAGCTCCCCCTGCCAGTGAGAGCTGCCCTAACAGCTGCCTGAAATCTTTCCAGGTCCTGGGGGGAAGGAGAGGCCATCCACAGAGTTCTTAAACCCTCACTCCCCAATCTAGCACCTCTTGCATTCCTGAATGCAACGGGCTTTGTCCCTAGTCCAGGATAAGAATCTGTCCAGCCGCTGCTTGAAGACTGCCAGTGAGGAGGAGCTCACCACCTCCTTAGGCAGCCGATTCCACTGCTGAACGACTTTGAATTTCCTGATACCTAAAGTAGTGGGAGAAACAGGCCCAAGTAGTATTTTTCTTTTTCAGAAATACCAAAAGGGTACCCAGGTTCCTTAGGCTGACCCCTTACAAACAAATCCCTTATTTTAGGGATGCAGATTCTGGAATACAAGAAAGGTGGGCATTTTTCAGATCTCAGATAGCTTTATGACAGGAGTCCCTATATTTTCTAGCCAATTCACTGGCTCTAAACGTATAAAGCAGGGGTAGTCAAACTGCGGCCCTCCAGATGTCCATGGACTACAATTCCCAGGAGCCCCTGCCAGCATTCGCTGGCAGGGGCTCCTGGGAATTGTAGTCCATGGACATCTGGAGGGCCGCAGTTTGACTACCCCTGGTATAAAGCTTCTAGAACTTGGAAACACTATTGCCAAAAGTAACAAAATCTGTTTAATCCGTATCGGATTAACAAAACAAAGTCTGACTCTTCGGGCACCTATCAGACCAAAAAAAGTTTTATTCAAGTTGTGGTGTTCAGGCACACTTCCTCAGATACAAGTCAAGTCAATTGTATATATGAGGCCACTGACCAGAATGCAAAGATGAAGCATGATAAAACCTTAAAACTTGTAGGTGATATAAAAATTAAAAATTTTCTTTATAAGTAACTAAAAGGGCATGTGAATATAATGGTTGTAAGTATTTTACATCCTTCTGGCAGGCTTGAATCACGTGGACACAAGATTTCGCTCTCTGGAATGAAACTCGAGGCTTTTCATCCATAAGGAATTCTTTGTTCCAATCTGCTTCTGTTTGGTACGGCTTCCTATCCAAGAAGGGACCGATAAGCTTGCTACAGGCTGTGGACTACAAAAGGCAACGAAAACAGATGTGTTCGGTTGTTTCTACTTCCTTTAATGGGCAGGTGCACAATCTCTCTGAGGTTGGATTTCTTTTATACCTGCCCTCCGGAAGTGCTGTAGGCATGGCCGAACATCTTACTACTGTGAAGGCTCTCCTATGTTTATTGATGTCAATTGAGGTGAGGGAGGCAGCTGGTTTTAATGAAACCTCATAGCTGGTGATGAGAGAAAGGCTGGAGCATTTGTTTTGTCCATTTGTCTTTCCTTCTTCAGATATAGTGAAATAGAATTTCCACAACCCCTATAGAAGAAGAAGAAGAAGAAGAAGAAGAAGAAGAAGAAGAAGAAGAGTTGATTCTTACATGATGCTTTTCTCTACCTGATGGAGTCTCAAAGTGGCTTACAGTCCCCTCCCCTTTCCTCTCCCCACAACAGACACCCTGTGAGGGAGGTGAGGCTGAGAGAGCCCTGATATTACTGAAGAATTGGTCTTATATGCCCTGTTGGTTCCATATGTTTGTCAAAGGCAAAAATCCCAAGCTAGGAGCTTTATTGCTCAAAACCATCTGTTTATTTAGAGATTTAAAGTCGGACATCTCTTCGGGAACTCATTTTATTAGCTTGGTCCCATGACTGACCTCCAAACTAATGCCATCAACAAAGTGAAGTCATAAAGTGATACATGTCACTGGGAGAGAGTATCTAGAGGCAGAGGGTAAAAGAAGGCAGGAAGGCAAGGAAAGGCTCCTGCTGGCAGCAGAGGCTAGGACCCACAGTAAAGGGCTTAAACTACATGTAGACTGATATCGGCTAGATATCGAGGGGGGGATTTCACAGTCAGAACAGTTATCATTGGAATCAACAGCCTGTGCGGGCTTGGAAAAGCCACCGGGAAATTCCTTGTAGCGGCACTCTGGAGGATTGTGACTGTCAGATGCAGGGGTCGGAGGTGGGAATGGTATAATGCAGGGGTAGTCAACCTGTGGTCCTCCGGATGTTCATGGACTACAATTCCCACAAGCCCCTGCCAACATTTGGGGGTTATCCTGTTGTGTTATCCTGGGGGTTATCCTGTTGTTGTGTTTTTGCCACCATCTTGGGTTTTACTGGGAGATTTTACGGTTTATTGGATTTTTAGATTTGTGCAAACCGCCACGAGCCGGTTGTTTCCAGGAGTGGCGGTCTAAAAATGTGTGTGTAAATAGATGGATGGATGGAGGGAGGGAAGGAGAGGGTGGGAGAAGGGGGCTAATGAGCTCTTTAGGTCAGGCAGCAGGTCTAGCAAGATTAGGCTTATCTGCTCTGCAGGATAGCGGTTCTCCAAGGTCTCAGATCTGCCAGGTCACCAATTTACCATTTGCTTTTAACTGGAGATGTCAGGGACCAAACCTGGCACCTTGTGCATGCTTGGGGCAGTGGTTGAGAGTGGCAGCTTCTAATCTGGCAAGCCATGTTTGATTCCCCACTCCTCCACATGCAGCTAACTGGGTGACCTTGGGCTCATCACAGTCCTGATAGTGTTGTTCTCATACAGCAGTCCTCCCAGGGCTCTCTCCATCCCACCTACCTCACAGGGTGTCTGTTGTGGGGAGAGGAAGGGAAGGCAATTGTACGCCACTTTGAAACTACTTCGGGCAGTGAAAAGCGGGGTATAAAAAACAACTCTTTCTTCTTCTAAGCTGGTACTCTACCACTTTGCCATGGGCCTACCTCAAGGTATACCAGGAGAAGTTCTTCTGAAGAAAAGGAATAATGGAACCTGACATTTTGATTCTTCTGTGACTGATATGGAACTGAAAACTCCTAGGGCCATTCCGCATTTGTCCAAAATAGCACAATGGTTACTAATTGAAATCGCTACAGTTTTGCCGTTATGCATAATGTCGTTGACAATCTGCAACATTCCTGAAACTGATCCGCAAAAAGCGCTTCGTTGTAGCGCTTTCAGGGAAATCCCAAAAAGTGGATTCACCCTCCAGAAAGCGCTACACTCCTGCAACCAATCTGCAACAATAGCGGGAAAGTTTTGTGTGTTACCATTGTTGCGGTTTCTACAAAGTCCCTCCCCCTGGCTCTCTCCTCTGATCTTCCGGCTAAGCGATCGCCATTTTTTTTCTCTGAGCAAGCGGAGATCAACCCACCGGCGAGCCTTCGTTTACCCAGTGAGGCTTCCCCAGCTGCAGTCCCTCTGTTTAAAGTCACCAAGCACAAGCAACACAGAAGCCCGTTAGCTGGTTTATTTTCCCTTTATTTTTCACACTGTTTTCGGCCGAAAATCGCGCCCGTGAGGGGTGGGGGGGTTTCCACTTGGGGGGAGCGTGGCAACTGTCAGGATCAGTGCCTGGTCCTGCCATGGGTTGACCTGGGTTTCTCCATGTTTGATTGCTTTGCATTTTATCCTTCCTGCTGGGGCCTCTTTATAACCCAAGCCCCATATATTATGCTTGCATGCCTGAAATCGAAACTATTTTGCTGTAGCCTGTTATCTCAGGGAGCTGTGAATTATTTGTCTTTTGAACCGGCCAGCCAGGTCTGTCTTTTGTAACCAAAACATCTATCTCGTCCGGAGATGCCCAAGGACGTGTAAGAAGTAACACTTTGGTTTATGGCACCTGGTGCCCCTCTCCCCCCTCCTTTGGGAACCTTCAAGGTTTGGGCGGGAGAATACTATTGAAAAGGGGTGGCAAATGTGATTTCAGGCAGAATTGACTTTTCTAGCTTAGGTGTATGAAGTAACTTCTCAATAAACGCTTTCTTTTAAAAGAAGCTTGTTATGAGTTCTTGCAACGCTTGACAGCAACGATGAAACGGCAGCTCAAACACCACCCGCTAGCTGGATGGGTCTCTCCGTTGCAACGAATCAACACATATCCGTTGCAACGGGTGTGTTTTTTTAAAAAATAAGCCTTCCTTAAAGGGAAAGGGGCTGTTTGGGAGCATGATAACAGCCGCCCATTGGCTGCTTGACGGCCAGGGGCGGGACGAGCTCAGCAATAGCGCTTCCTGGCTAGCGATTTCTGCCGAGACCGGAACCCTGTGGGAAACGATAGAAATGCAACTGGATTCCACTACAAAGGCAGGTATGCGTAATGACAAATTCCACTATTTAAAATGGCGATTTTTCGTTCCGCAAACAATTTGCAACATGGATCCCGGTGCGGAATGGCCCCTAGTTTGCTCCTGTAACTAGATGCTCCCATAATGCCGGGGCTCTCTAACATGGCTTGCTCAATTTCCCCCCTAAACTTTAGTCGAGGAGAAACTGAATCAGGGCCATTCCATTGGGAAAGGAAGGTATTAACTCATTCCCCTCCTTCCCCCACATATTGCGCTTCTTAATCAAAAATTGCCTCCAGCAAGGGGGGTAGGGGGGAAGGATAGGCATCTGGATTGTATTTATATTTCAGAATCAGAACAAAGGCAGCTGGAGGCCAAGTTTTGACTGGAGAAATTAATTTTTAAAAACACACACACACATTTGACATGACACGGAGAGAAGAGTTCATCTCCCTCCTCTGCAGCTCTACAGCTCCGATCTACCACCTTCTCCCATGGAGGAGACCTGTTCATGGAACTTCCGCAAGCTATGGCTTCAAGGAACAGCAGCCTGGCTCCCCTGCAGTTGCACAGACAGAGTTCACAAGTTGCAGGAAAGACATGTTCCTCGAGCATATTTGCAAGAAAGCCAAGATCGGAGGCACCTTTGACAAATTAAACTGGAGCTCAAGAGAGCCTGGATAATAGTGGGGTCGAAATCACATGTTCAGCTATGCAGGCAACAAATGTAACGTGAGAATTACTTTATACATGTGCTAGGGGACAAGCCCATTGCATTCAGGAATACAGTGGGCACTAGATTAGGGGAGTGGAGTGTAAGAACTCTGTGGATGGCCTCCTCCTCCCCCCAGGACCTGGAAAGGCTGCAGGCAGAGTTAGGGAGTTAGGGAACTCACCGGCAGGGGTGGCCCTCATGTAGCAGCGATCTGCAGCCTCCAAGCCTCAGACGGAAGTGGAAGGGGGAGGGGGGACTGAAGGTGATTGGCTGGCCGCTGGACAGACAGGCAAGCTGGTTGGAGGAGGAGGCACTCAGGGGCTGGACAGCCACCCTGAGTGGGTGTTAAGTACTGAGTAACACTTAAGCCATAAAACCAGCTCCTCCTCCATGGCCATACCAGAAATATATTATGTGGAACAGATAAAGAAGAAGAGTTGGTTTCTATACCCACTTTTCATGACCCGGGGGAGTCTCAAAGCAGCCTTCCCTTCCTCTCCCCACAACAGATAGGTGAGGCTGAGAGAGCTCTGATAGAACTGCTCAGTGAAAGGACTGCGACTGGCCCAGTGTCACCAATGACACCCAGCTGCCTGCAAATGGAGGAACGGGAAATCAAACTTGGCTCTCCAGATGAGAGGCTAATGCTCTTAATCCTTACACCAAGCTGGCTTTCTAAAGAAAAGTCTTTCTGAAGAAAAATCAAGCCCTGAAGAAGTATATATTATTGATTGATTGATTGATTACCCACCACTCTCGACAAGTGGCTCACAGCGTGTTACAAGATTGATCCCCAATTACAATAACCCCCCCTATAAAATCCCATTAAAAAAACAAATCTACTTGAAGCTATGTGCATGCAAGAAAAGCTCATAGAACAGAACTTTGTTGGTCTAAAGGTGCCAACTCAATCTATTTTCTGGACTCAAACTTTGTTCCGCTACTTCAGACCAAGATGGCCACCTACCTGAATCTAAAAGAAATATTCAGGGTACCCTGTACAGAGATGTTACATGCAGTCAACATACCTTGTGAAAAGGGCTAATGCTTTGAAATGTTGGACTAAGCTACATGTACTGGCCTTTAAAAAACCCAGCATTTATGTGTGTGAAGTTCCATCAAGTTACATCTTACTTATGATGTCCCCAGCAAGGAGCTTTCAAGGTGAGTGATTAAGCACATCCCATCCAAGTTAACTTTTATCACCCTGTTTAGCTTTTAAGATCTTACAAAATCAGGTTATACCAAGCTGCCTTCGTTTCCTTCAAGTAGTTAAATACAGAAAACCTCTTGCTCCTTTCATTTTTATGCAGGAAGCTATGGGATATCTTTCATTTTGGTTTCCCAAATATCTGATAATTGAGGTATCCTTGTGTGTGTGTGTGTGGCTGATTTGAGACTGGAGGTCCTTTTCATGTCCCAAAAGCTACAGTAGAGAGGAACATGCATTTCTGACTTTCAGAGGAGCTTAGCTCCTGGGTTTGTGTAGGAGTCACTGCTTTGCCCTTGCCTACTGATTAGAAGAAAGCAGTGACTCATGCAGATGGCCAACCACGCCATGTCTTCTGAGAGATTTTGCTCAGGCAATGATCCAATCATGCCCCATGCAAAGTCACTGCGGATTTATCCATATCCTGGAGCGGCTTCTTAAAAGGAGGGAAGAACAGGCAAGAAAATCACATAGAAAACCACAGGAGGTTTCCTCTGCGGAGATTACTTTGGACTGATCTTCAGTCATTGAACGTGTCTCTCTTTCTCATGGGAAATGGGCAGAATTCTCATGGCCCCTCAGTGGTCAACATCAGGGGTAGTCAACCTGCGGTCCTCCAGATGTCCATGTACAATTCACATGAGCCCCTACCAGCGTTTGCTTGCAGGGGCTCATGGGAATTGTAGTCCATGGACATCTGGAGAACCTACAGGTTGACTACCCCTGGTCTACATAATGTCCATGTAGGAAGCCTTGTTCTTTTATGTTTCCTTTTACCGCTGTGTACTTGACAAAGGCAGAAATTAAACAAGTCAAGTTCCAGCTGCTGATGTCCTAGTTTTCAAAGATGTGGGCCTCCACACGAGATCTTCAAATATACTTTGATTCTTTGAAGCAAATCAGTCAGCACACTGGCTTTGATCTAGGAGGGCATTTCCACCAATTTCTGCCCACAGAGCAGTAATTTCTCCCCTCCATGCTGTCCATGGAAGCCTTCACTGGGTTCAAGTGGTTACTTGAATTGGCGGAGAAGAAGAAGATTAAAACTTGGGTTCCAGCCCTCAATCATGCACTAAGTTCTACTCTGGTCATCCCCCAAAGTCCTCCATTCCACTTACTTCTTTGAATGCTTCCTATATACAACTGGAGAGCATCCTAATGGAACATCTGAACAAAAAGAAGAGAGAACACATTGGCAAATGCAGCAAATTAGCCCGATTATAATGCAAACAAAAATGTCAGACGCTACAAGCTTTCAGATTCACAAGCTATCAAACGTAAATGCAAAGGACTTTAACAGAAACCAGCCGTTCAATATGTATTGACTTGCCTTCTGTCAGGGTAGGCACACATATAAGAATAGCAAAAGGTAGACTCCATATTGATAAGGCAGTGGTTTGGCAGGCAAAAGCAAAGGTGAAATCGAAGTAGAACAAATGTACATTGTATCACCCAGACAAAGAGGGTTTTTGGCTCGAAGTGTGTTTTACGGTACAAAGAATAATCAACCAGGATGGCCTGTGCCTGGGACCATTGAAACTACTCAAAGAAAACGGGAGGAGGAGGGGACGTCCTGTTCTATCAGACAGTACAAGGAAAGATCTCAGAAACAAAGCACGGTTGATCCTTAGGATGTGAGACCACCAAGGAAGGCTCTGCCCAACTTGGGTGGCAAGAGGAGTTGGGACTCATTGCCTACCTGATTGGTAGCCCATCCAACAAACAGCCAATCAGGTAGGCCACACCCCCCACCAACATCTTCCATGTGAAAAAAGGGCCAGTCCACTGTAAAACAGGCAACAAGTGGGAGCTGGGAGGGAGGGAGGAGGAGGAGGGCCTGGGACTATGGGCCCAGAGGAGAGGGAGGGAGGCAGCCCCTCCCAGCACTCCCCTGCCCTAAGCAGCCCTGACTGCAGCCTCATCTGGCCTGCCCTGGCCAGGGGTGGCGGGAGGGAGACTGCACCTGCCAGCACTCCCTACCCCACTCCAAGCACCCCCATCTGTGGCCTCAGCAGGGCTGCCTGGGTCATAGGGGAGGGAGACCATGCCAGCGCTCGCCCCATCCCAAGTAGCCCTGCCACAGCCTCGCCAGGCCTGTCTAGTGCTTGTTGCATTTTTCATACAACGGGCTTTTTCTAGTGGGGCATAAAAGCAGACTCTTCTTCTTTCTCCCTTCAGACCTTCTGCAAGGCTTCTCTTGACCTGGTTAAGCCCAGACGTCCCCAGTCCTAGCTGTCTACCTTCCTTCACTCCCCCCCCCCTCCTTCCTTTCTTGTCCTTGGCCTCATTTTATCCTTTTTGTCTTGGGTGCATTAGACATACGCGCTTGGAAGGCATAAGCTAATCCTCTTGAAGAAAGCCAGGCTCGGTTGGCCTGTTTCCAAGGGGGTGTTCTCTGCGGCTCATAAGGTGAACTGTTTAATTGCGAACTACAAGCGAAAATGATCTCTTTCATGTCAGTTTACCCGGAACTTGTGGTTAGTGATGTGGAACCTTTGACATTAGAACGGCCTTCCCTTCCTTTCCAAAGGACTGCATATAGAAGCTTCAAGATCCTTCATAGGGCTCAAGGCGTGTTTGCCTGCCTCATGCAAGTAGTTCTTATTCTGTGGCAAAAATAGGCACCTGGCAGATGTTCCTGGAGAAGGCCTAGCATAATCTGATGCCATAACCGATGCCCTGCTAGCCTCAGAAAGTGGGGGCTGTGACACATGGTAGATTTAGAGGGAATATGACTGAGTGCTAGATTCAGGGAATACTTCAGATAATGGTTTCGTGAAAATTAAAATAGCAAAACACATTTTAATTTAAGGATGTGCATGAAGCAACTGCGACCCTACTGTCCAGGTATAGTGGACAGATATTGTAACCTCTACGTTAGCTATATTTGAAGAAGAGTTGGTCTTTACAATTCACTTTTCACTATCCTGATATTACAGCTCAGTCAGGACAGTTTTATCAGTGCCGTTGTGAGCCCAAGTTCACCCAGCTGGCTGCATGTGGGGGAGTGCAGAATCGAACCCGGCTCACCAGATTAGAAGCCCACACTCCTAACCACTACACCAAACTGTCTCCAACTAACTTGCTCCTTCTAATCTCACCTCTCAAGTGATCCCCCTCCCCCCTCCCAATTTCTTTTTAAATTTTACTGCTGGGTTTCTGGGGAAATCACAGAATCACAGAAGGGGCCATACAGGCCATCTAGTTCAACCCTCTGCTCAACGCAGAATCAGCCCAAAGCATCCTAAAGGAGGGAAAGAGGTCTGTGACAAAAAGAATGTTATAGCATGGCCAGGCCTCTCACTGATTCTTTCTATTACCTGCCATTGCTCCAAGAAAAAATAGGGGGGGGGGAACCACTGCTGGCCTCCGTGGCATGATTTTACCATAGAGTCTCTGGCGATTCCTAGAACCACCAATTGTCATATTCAGGTTACACCCAGAAGTGAGATAGTAACATTGTTGATATCACCTTCCCCCCACCCCATGTCCCTGCCTCCCAGAGTTCCCACTTGTTTCCATGCTTGGCTTCGCAACCAGGGATGCCAAACCCCAGCTGGGGCCAGGGGAGTCTTCGCTTTGGCACCGTCATGAACCCTGATTCATGCCTGCTTCTTTTCCTGCAGCCTGGCAAAGCCAGTCCTTGTAAAACTGTAAATCTGTCTGCTGGCTCCATGCCTGCCCTGCTTTCCCAGCAGGGTTTCACTATCTGCCTGCCTTATCGAACTGTTCCTACGACTTCGCAAAGACAGCGGAGACTCGACAGAAATGTAACTGTTGGGATCAAAGCCGAGCCATCTGGCCCGGCTAGGAATTCTTGCACCTTTGGTGCCCTGTGCTCTCCCGCCTAAATGTCTGTGCCCCCCTCCCCTACTGAATGTAACCTATAATAATCCTCAGACATCCTTTGTATCTTCATAACTGCCAAGATCTTGGCTTTTCTAACAACTCTGTAGTTTCCGTTTAATAAAGCTCTTCCTTGGGTTTTCAATTGCTTGTTGGATCTTGGATATTTCATGACCACGGACTCTGCTGGCTGGGCCCAGCTTGATTCCTGACAGGCACCTCCCCACCTGCATTAGTGGTTTCAAAAAGCCCCATCCCAAATTCGGGGAGCCAGTGAAGAGTCGCAAACAGCCACCATCACACACACCCATTCCCCCTACCTGAAAGTTGCACAACCGGCATTTGCAGCTCTGCCCACCATCCTCACATGCACCAGCTCCACAAGCTTCTGGAGAGGAGGCAGTGAGAACGTGCAGTAGTGGCGGGCAGTGTCTGCAATGGGGCCATAAGCACCTGCTCTGCGAGTTTCTGGTGTGCAGGCGGGAGCAGGTGCAAGGTGTTGGAGTAGGCAATGTCTGGTGTACAAAGAAGAAAAGAAGACTATGAAGGGGGCAGCAAGAAGACTGTTGGGTCAGAGAGTTCAGAACCTTTCTCTCCTGTTAAGTGTTGCTTCTTGTCTGTCCTCCTTCTTCTCGAAAGCTTCTCTCTTTCTCCCTCTCTCATAGAATCATAGAATCATAGAATCATAGAATCATAGAATCATAGAATCATAGAATCATAGAATAACAGAGTTGGAAGGGACCTCCTGGGTCATCTAGTCCAACCTCCTGCACTATGCAGGACACTCACATCCCTATCGCTCATCCACTGTAACCTGCCACCCCCTAGAGCCTTCACAGAATCAGCCTCTCCGTCATATGGCTATCCAGCCTCTGTTTAAAAATCTCCAAAGATGGAGAACCCATATAGGTAGCCATGTAGAACTGTCACTGTCACTATCTCTCCTCTGCACTAACACAGTCTGTCGTTCCATAAATAAATCCTTTTATCTCCTTTACTCTAAAATACAGTGTGTGTGTATCTATGACTTATTTACCCTGCTAACACAAGGTGCAGTGCCCACTTTGGATTTTGGGCAAAACTCTGCCATAGAGATTTGGCCCAAAGCCAGAGCATTGCCTCCAGCCTGCTGATGTCACTTCTGTGTGACGTCAGCACCTCAGGGAGCTCCCAACTACAGCCCCAAATCCCCCTGCTGCCGGCCCCCTTCCATCCGATAACCCTGTTGACAATGCTAATTAAACAACAGCAGTAAATTATTTTTGAACAACTTTTATCATTTGGTATTTAAGTAAAACCCTCATTTTATCACCGGGGAACGTGGCACAGAAACACAGCATATGATTTTAATACCTGGGCAAGCTCATAGGGGAGTAAACAGTTCTTGAGCTACTGCAATGTTTGACATTTCAGGGATTTAAAGGTTAAAAAGAGACTTTGAATTAAGCCGAGGAACCAGCTGGTACTCAGGGAAGTTAGGAAAATACAGGCAAGATTTCAAGCAAACATGAATTCTCTGATAAATTCCTTGATTAAATCATAGCTAACCATATCTGCAACAAGTTAATATGCATGGGCTAGTTTTAGGACCGTCCTTTATTCCATTTCCTTTTTGTCCCGCCCCCCCCTCTTTTTAAGCTCTGCAACCCATTTAAACAGAGAACCACTGAAGAAGTACCATTAGAGGTTTGGGGTTGTTGTTTTTTTGTTTTTTTTTTAAGCTGCCTGTGCTGTAAATTAGAAAAGTTTAATGGTCTCACTTCTAAGCGTCAAAGTCTGGTCTTCGCTGGCTACAAGAAGGAAGCACTATTTAATTGCTAGTGCAGGAGATCAACAAACCCTATTGATTTCTAGGGAGCCTGTTGTGCTGATAAGTGATCCTTTTAAGAAGCTAATACTGTGAAGATGGTCTTGTGTGCGGTCAGCTAGCCAGGCTATTGGAAAGAGGTTCTTTTTTTTTTGGAGGGGGGGGGAATGAAAGCTGCAGTCAGGAAAGAGGAAATCCGCATGACTGGGGGGGGGGGGGCGTGGACATCTTCAACTCCAGTGCAAGAACATTTGGCTCTACACCTCATTCTACTTACTCCATAGTTCAAGCAAATGAGGACAGCTGGTCTTAAAATGGCTCCATCTGTTACAGAGTTAAGGGTGTCGATGGACTGCACTGCAGCAGTAGATAGGACACTGGATAAAGTAGCCTTGCATGGCTTTGTTTGAGATCCAATACACCTAACTTCTATCAGATTGGTATTTGCCTGCCCCAACAAGAGTAGTTTTGCTTGCCCAGGGAATGGGACTCACAAACGTTCATCTAGTCCGGGGGTGGCCGAACTGTGGCTCTACAGATGGACTACAATTCCCAGGAGTCCCTGCCAGCATCGGAATTGTAGGCCATGGACATCTGGATGGCCACAGTTTGACCATCCCTGAATTCTAGTTCATTATCCAGGGGCCGGTGGATTCTACTTTTGTGTGTGGGTTGGGGGAGAGAAGGACCATTGTGGAGGAATGGTTGGTGCATTGAACATGGAACTGGGAGTCTTCAGATCAAGTCCGTAGTCTGCCAGGAAACCTTATGGGTGATGCTGAGGCAGTCTGCCACCCAGACACCTTCAGCCCAATTCACCTGTCAAGACATAAGAGAGCCTGCATGGTGTAGGGGTTATGAGTGGCAGAAGACAAACCTGAAGACAAAGGTTTGACCCCCCAGTCCTTCTCCTCATGAAGTTTCCACATGAAGCCTTCTCTGTGGCCTTGGGCCAATCACAGTTCTCTCAAAACTCTCTAAGCCCCACCAACCTCACAAAGAAGAAGAAGAAGAAGAAGAAGAAGAAGAAGAAGAAGAAGAAGAAGAAGAAGAAGAAGAAGAAGAAGAAGAAGAAGAAGAGTTGGCTTTTACACTCCACTTTTCACTGCCCAAAGTGGTTTGCAATTGCCTTCCCTTCTTCTTCCCACATCAGACACCCTGCGAGGTAGGTGGGGCTGAGAGAGCCCTGACAGGATTGCTCTCTGAGAACAGCACTATTGGGGCTGTGACAAATTTAAGGTCACCCAGCTGGCTGCATGTGGAGGAGCGGGGAATCAAACCCAGTTTGCCAGATTAGAAGTCGCTGCTCTTAACCACTACACTACATTGAAAGGGAAGGCAATTGTAAGATGCTTTGGGACAGGGTAAAGAAAAGCAAGGTATAAAAACGTACTCTTCCTCTTTGTTACTGTGAGGATAAAATGAGGCAGATAGACCCACTTGAGTTACCTGGAGGAAAGGTGGTATACAAATTTTCTACATAAAACTCTTTGTCTCCCCAACCTCCCCCCCCAAAAAAAACATTCACACACCTTTGTTTTAGACCATCTCCAGTTTGGTTAGCCCAGTAGAAGGTATTTAAGAGGGAGTGGGGAAAGGTACTGGTTTTAACAGGATTTATATTATTGGCATCGCTTGCCAGGAAGGGTGGTATAGAAATTAAATAAACATATGTATTTTTTTAAAGACAGAAGCACAGGAAAGCAGGCTAGAGGGCAGCCCAGATCACAAGCCCACCATCACAATATAATCTAATTTTTGTCATTTTGGGAATAAATATGACATTTTTACTGCAGAACACATTTTCATGAAACCTTGGGGTTTCTTGATGATCCTGGAAGAGTTTCCCAAATGGGTGGGAGCTGATTACATTTTTTAAATATGTCCTTAGTGGTGTAGTGGTTGATTTCTAATCTGCCGAGCCGGGTTTGTTTCTCTGGCCAATGACGGGCTTGCGGGGGATGACAAGAGGAGGGACCTGGGGTGGGCGTGTCCACGGCTCTGCTTCCCAATCATATTCTGCACAATCGTGCCACTTCTGGGGTTTCTTGAAGCCTGAAGAATGTTTTAGGGGTTTCTGAATGGTAGAAAAATTGAGAAAGGCTGCATTAGATATTGAGTATAGGGATATTTACACCAGACTCAGTGATACGGTCCTTGTTTCCTGCCAATATCTTGCCCCAACACTTTGTTATTTATCCCTTATTAGTCATGCACAGCCTGCTCCTGTAACCCTGGCTGGTGCGTAGGCAGCATGGTACTTGAGAGGAATGTCAGCAAAAAGCAAGGAAGTGATCCAATCAGGAGTTCACCTCTCATGTTAGGTCAAGGTAAGTTCACCTCTTGTTGGTGTTAATGTCAGAGTGCTCAGCGAGTCCAGACAAAATGCTAGTTATTCAGGAAGGGAAAGGCTCTAATCAGTTCTGTTTAAAGAATGCACCCTGCTTGGTTTTGTTGTTATACAACTCGTCTGTTTTCAGGTTTCAAACTTCTCAGGCCAATATTGAAATCTGACTATTGCATTTGATTGTTCTCATCTCATTGTATGAGGAGAGCCTTCCTGTGGGATATGTCTGCTTTCACTGCCCACAGCAGGTATGGTGATCAGGAAAATATGAGCTCTTCTGTCCTCCAGCACAGCCTCTTGTCCAAATCCCTGTCACTGGCAATTTCCAAATTGCTTATCGCATTTGTAGGCAATGGCTTCCTCCAAATTCATGGAGGAGATAAGAGTTTCATTAATTGGAAATGGCAGCTTCCCATTTCCAATCAGCTTTCAGAATTCTTACTAATAAACATTAAACTGTTCCCCAAAACAGATTTGTAATCCCACAGCTTATTAGGGAGAATAAGTTGCTATATTGTCAGTGGAATCTCCCGTTCCCTCTCCAATTGCTTATATCACTAACCGTGATCCAATATTAAAAATTAAGTCAGTTCACCCACAGATGGCTTGCTGTGTGTGAATTATATCTCCTTGACTTGCTGTATCCTCCTTGGAAAAGAAACACATTGGGTTGGATTCAACCAGCCTTCCCACTGATGAAAACGGGAGGGAGAGGTTGCCTTTGACCATAGACTAAAGGAGGAATCATGGAACCTTCTTGGGACGGGGGCTGTAATAAGGATGGGGACTGCATAAGATTGGATCCGACCAATTGCTTCCAATTAAAATGCCTTCCAGCAGTGGTAGTCTTGATGTGAAAGAAACTAACCGCCATGAATTTCAGGCTTTGCTTTGACCAACAGCAGCTCACAGGACTAGTTGAAGGCAAGATCTCCCCCTCTGGCACTGTGTGTCCCTGACAGGGAAGGAAGCTGACTGTGGTGGAGGACACCTGGAGATCTTACTAGGGCCATGGCTTCAGCATCATGTGTACCTGTGGAGAGGCTGGCAGAACTTGGTCCCAACAAGTAAATCAGGTCCCAGTAGCTCCTCAGCTATGGGCTGTGGTTTGAAAACTCCATCACCACCTTCCAGCATTGGTACTATCCAAGAAACGGTTCTCTTTTGTGTGTTTTTATCATTCTTGGGTTTTTTCTCCCATTCTCATGTAATTCAAGTCTCATAAATTGCCCTGCCCCCCCTCTTGAGAAGCAGTTGCACCATATATCATCTTGGCGTTGGGTTATGGCTCCCCAGGGTAGTCGAGTGATACCACCATGTTTTTACTTTGATGCTTGTTATTTCATGTCCTAATTATGATTTTAATAGGGTTTTATTGAGGTTTTTACTTATGGACTCTTTGTAACCCACTACAACCCAGTTCCAGGAGTGGCAGGAAATAAAAATCCAAAATCCAGAATAAATAAATAATATGTCTGTCTGTCTGTCTGACACTGATTAAGGCCAAACATAACATATAACCTAATTCCAGGGTCAGGCATCAATTCCTAGATTCAATACAATTCCTAGTTTCAGACACTGGTTAGACAACAGAACTAAAGCCCACAGGGAAGCTGCTTTGAGAGTCCTTCTGATAGAGAAAAGTGGCCTATAAGAACCAACTCTTCTTCTTTAGTAATATCAGGGCTCTCTCAGCCTCACCTCCCTCACAGGGTATCTGTTGTGGGGAGAGGAATGGGAAGGCGAATGTAACCCGCTTTGAGACTCCTTCGGGTTATAGAAAAGCAGCATACAAGAACCAGCTCTTCTTCTTTAGTAATATCAGGGCTCTCTCAGCCCCACTTACCACACAGGGTGTCTGTTATTGGGAAGGGAAAGGGAAGAAGATTGTAAGCCGCTCTGAGACTTCTTCGGGTAGAGAAAAATGGCCTATAACCAACACTTCTTTTTCAGCAATATCAGGGCTCTCTCAGCCCCACCTACCTCACAGGGTGTCGGTTGTGGGGAGAGGAAAGGGAAGGCGATTGGAAGCCACTATGACCGTTTATGCACTGGAAGTTTCATGTCAGGCTGCAGGCTGGAGTTTTAGTCATGGCAGGTTGCCCCACCTCTTCTTGCACCCACATGGGGGAGCATTTGGCCTGGTGCACCTCATCCACCCTCGATTTGTGATCCTGCACAGGAGCTGGGGCAGTGAGGTTCCCAGTGCGTAAACGGTCTATGAGACTCCTTCAGGTAGAGAAAAGCGACATATAAGAACCAACACTTTTCCAGCAATATCTTGGCTCTCTCAGCCCCTCCTCTCTCCCAGGGTGTCTGTCTCAGGGAGAAGAAAAGGAAGGCAGTTGGAACCTGCTTTGAGACTCCATCTGGTAGAGAAAAGTGGCATATAAGAACCAACTCTTCTTCTTATAAAAGAGAATTAAATATATACACAAGAGGAAAAGTGACACAGAGAACTTTGCTTGAGTCTGAAAAGTATCCTAGACTTCCTTCTTCTCCTCCTCGTTGCTAGCATTACTCAGGGTGAGTGAACCTTCACCCTCAAGCGGTGCTCCGCATTCCTCCGAACCCATCACATTAATGTCAATAAGAGTTATTCACACCCATGGACAGGAGGGCAGCCTTTTTACCCGGCATTCATTTCATACACCGAGAGACCTTAGCATCTTCTTTGAATGCCATGATTTAATGACAGATCTCATTTTTGTCAAGCAGATGTGGCCAAACCTTTTTTGCCCTGTGTCGAAAGCCTGTGAAGTCCTGCGAAAAGTTTCCAATGGGAAGCAGAATTACTAATGGGGCAATATGTGATTGAAAGGATTTGTGATTGAACGCAATGTTTCAGCCTTGCTATAAGGGGGATGAGAAAAACACGAAGATGAAGAGGAGGAGGAGGAGGAGGAAGGAGAAGAGCGAGAGGATCACATTGACCTTTCCAGTTATTTTGCGGCGGTCGGGTGCATTTCCATGTATGCTTGACTGTGCATAGAGATGGAAGCCATGGGACTTTAATGACATTCTGGTTTTCCTTAAATGGGCTCATGGTCACAAACCAGTGGCATAAGGCATACATTTTATCTGGGGGAGATTGGCAGAGCTCTTTGTAATCTACCACATTTTCTCATTTTCTTCTCAGCAAAGGGTGGCAGAATGGGATTGCATGGGGTGAGGAAATCTCCAAAACATTAATGCAGGGGTAGTCAAACTGCGGCCCTCCAGATGACCATGGACTACAATTCCCAGGAGCCCCTGCCAGCGGGCTCCTGGGAATTGTAGTCCATGGACATCTGGAGGGCCGCAGTTTGACTACCCCTGCATGTATGTATGTATGCATGTATGTATGTATTTGTTTATTTATTTAATTGTTTGTTTGTTTAATTGCTTGTTTATTTATTTAATTGTTTGTTTGTTTGTTTGTTTGTTTATATACCGCTGTTCGCAAATGTCTCGCGGCGGTTTACAGAATATGGAACTGTCTAGCAGTGACTTGGATCCGGTGAAGTATTGACATGGAAGGAAGATTCACCCCATTTGTGGAACGGTGGTCTGCCATTTTCTTTGTGGCCCCCAAGTGGATCACATGACACAGGCTTATCAATAAGACTTATCAATCAGTTTATTATTACAGTCCTCGACCAATACATTCAAAATCATAATACTATCACAATAACGGCCACTCTGATTAGAACGGGGCGGACTTTTGATGCTGCGGCGGGCCAGTCGAAAAGCACACGGCTGGGTAAGCATGTGGATGTGCGCAGGCGCAGAGAGCACTGGCATGCCGGCTCATGCGCATGTGCGCCTTTTTTAAGTGCCACAAAACCGGGCTTGCCCCTTTCAGCTGCTGTAGCCTCCGGAGCAGCACCCCTCCCACCCAATCCCTACTGTTCAGATGTTTGTTTGCTTTTCTTGTCACAGTGGTTTAAGGAGGCATGAGACCAAGCCCGTTTGGTCAGGGAGACCAGTTTACGTACTGGAGCTTCACGGAGTAGGGGATCTCCATATGAGATCGTTCTTAACAAGCGCGGCCTACCTGGATGGGAGGCTAGGGGCTCGTGGTCAGGCGAGGGGATGCCAAAAGGAGGTGAGCGCCTCATTGGCATCATTTGGTCACCTCCCATGGAGGTGGTCACCTCATTTGGTCACCTCTCAGCAGCTGGGAAAAGGGCGGGCACCAGGTGCTTTAGGACCCCAATGTTGTGCGGCCAGACAGATGAAGGGGGTTAGTGTTTTGGTACTCATACTGGGCCAACCCTCTGGAGCAGGGCTAGTCAAACTGTGGCCTTCCAGATGTCCATGGACTACAATTCCCATGAGCCCCTGCCAGCGTTCACTGGGAAAATAGGAACCAACTTCAGCCTTGTAAATGAGCTCTGACTGAACTCAGTCAGATTTGCTAATGCCAAAATGTGTGCACTGCAAACCATCTTGCATTATGCCCAGCATGTTCCTTTGTCGACCTCTTCAGATCCTGACCTGATGCATGCTCTGTTTGCTGTACAAGTAGCCAGCCCCACCATTAACATAGGCATTCTTCTGGCATTTGCCCTTGACATATTATTTATTTAGAGGGATTTTGCTTAGCATTCCTGCAGCCTGCTCAGCAGTTTCTATGACTTTTTTTAAAGCTCTAGGCAGCTCAATATATTTCTCCGAAAGCCATGTAGTAAGTAGACATCTAGATCCTTCTGTGTAGCTTTCCAAGCTTAAATGTATGGAGTGTCACACCATGAAACGGGTTACTGGAAAGTTTAACTTTGTTCTCCTGCTCAAATTAATTAATTATTGTTTTTATTTTTACACCAGAGCCCCATTCTTTAATGCTTATTGATAAACTGTTGTCATTTCTTGCTGAAGCTCTTGGCCCAGTCCAAGAAAATTTCTGCTGGGATTGGCAGAATAATTGGAAACCAGTAAAATAACTGGAACATACACTGCATGTTTTATTCAGAAAGCTGTAATACAGAATCACTTCCTTCTGGAATTGCAGAGAAAAATAGAGAGAGAGAGGGAAGGAAACATTTACCACAACCAGTTGCTACTGCTGATCCTTTAGATCCCAGAGAGCTGGCATGGTTAAAAGCAGCATCTTCTAATCTGGGGAGATGGAGAATTAGGGCTCCTGATAGAACTGTTCTAACCAAGCAGTAATAGCAGAGCTCTCTCTGCCTCACCTCCCTCACAGGTGTCTGTTGTGGGAAGAAGAAAGGGAAGGTGATTGTAAGCTCCTTTGAGACTCCTTCAGGCAGTGAAAAATGGGGTATCAAAACCAACTTTTCTTCTTCACACCCTTGTGAGGGATATGAGACTGAGAAAGCCCTGATATTACTGCTCAGTCAGAACAGCTTTATCAGTGCTGTGGTGAGCCCAAGGTCACCCATCTGGCTGTGTGTGGACGAGGAGCAAACTCGGCTCACCAGATTAGAAGTCCGTGTTCCTAACCACTACACCAAATGTGGGATGCAGGGACCACCTTCCCCCCAATTGATCAATTCCAATACCCAAACCGCCCACCAGCAGGGACAAATGCATAGAACAGAAGAAAGCATACCACTAGCAACCTGTACAAACCAAGAATGAAAGAGGGGGTGAGAGGTAGACGTGGAGTCAAATGAGCACCTGGCAGCCACCCAGGTCTGTAGGGGATGGGGCAGGGCAGCCAGTGCCTATATTCCACATGCCTGGCCAGCCCCAGGATTCTACTCCTTCCCGGCCTTCTTCTACCTCACTGGAGAAAGAGATGCTTCAGAAGAACCCAGGAGGCATTACTTTGATGTCCGTGGAGAATACCCATTGAGAAACATCTGCCTCCTTCTTAGGAGGACTGTTGGCTTCTGAAGATTACATTAGAACAACCTCCAGACTTTTTGTGATCAGCCCTGGTCTTCTACAGCAGCCATTCTGAAGCCAATGGATGGTGGCACCCAATCTCAACAAGACTGTGGACCCCTGCTCCAGAGAGTCCCTGTAAGGTGCTAGACTCTAGCTGATAAAACATCTGGTTTGAATCCAACAGGATATGACCCTCCTAGAAGTGGTTCTGTGGAGGGCTGAACCTGTTCTTCAACATCCGAACCTCTAGCACTCATCTTCTCCACTCATCAACCCCAGCTCCTAAAAGGTAAAGGTAAAGGTATCCCCTGTGCAAGCACCGAGTCATGGGTGACCCATGGGGTGACGCCCTCCAGCGTTTTCATGGCAGACTCAATACGGGGTGGTTTGCCAGTGCCTTCAACAAAACTGTGGACCCCTGCTCCTGAGTCCCTGTAAGGTGCTAGACTCCAGCTGATAAAACATCTGGTTCTAACCAGCTCCTAACATACCCATTTGTTTCTGCCAGACAATTTGACACAATGGCTTTTTATCCATGCAAAAACAGCACAAAAGCAGACCCGGTTTGTTTCCCTCCATTCTGGCTTGCTCTTCCCTGACAGAGAGTTAACCTAATGAAATAATTGAATGTACGAGTTGTGCACATCTCTACTGGGTTTTCTTTTTCTATGCATCCTTATGCCATGTATCTCTGCCTCCCAGCTCTGGGAAAGGAATGCTTCTCTCTCTCTCTCTCTCTCTCTCTCTCTCTCTCTCTCTCTCTCTCTCTCTCTCTCTCTCTCTCTCTCTCTCTCTCTCTCTCTCTCTCTCTCCCCCACCCCTTGCCTTGCCTTGCCATGATCTCCATTAACTCCATCTCAAATCCCTTACATCACATTAGAAGGTCTTGTTTTATTTATATTTAGGCATCAGCACAGTCATATATATTGAATCCTTTAAGGGAAAAAATGTTCTCAGCTGTCTCCCTTAGTTGAGATCTGGAGAGGGTGCATTAAGGTTAATTACCTAATAATTTACAGCCCAAAATGCTACTGCAGACATTTTGATTTCCACTAATTGTGACATTGAGGCAAGTAAACAAAGAGCTGGGCTGGTTTTCCTGCTGTAGTAATGTGGGAAGGAACCCTTGGATGGGAAGGACTTTGTCCTTCATTGCAGTGGCATTGGAGATCACTCTGTAGAAGGGTCAGAATGGAATTTGTACAGAAGAAGAAGAAGATGGTGATGATGATGAAGAAGAAGATGGCGACAATTTGGTTTTTATACCCTGCTTTTCCCTACCCAAAGGAATGCAGACTCTCCATGTTTAGTCCTACTCTTGATCAAAGGGATGATTCTACAAAACCGTACCAATGAGTACGGTTACTCATCTTGGATGCTTTAGGATGCTTAGGGCTGATCCTGCATTGAGCAGGGGGTTGGACTAGATGGCCTGTATGGCCCCTTCCAACTCTATGATTCTAGGATTCTATGATTCTGTGAGTTTTCATGAGTGTGGGGGAAATCAATAAATGAAAGTATCCAGACCATACTTGAAGTAGGGATGCACACCTGAAATTTAACTCTGCCTCACCTAGTTTGGCCTTCAGTGTCTCAGGAAGGGCATGCCATGTCTCACTTTACATCAAAGGGCAGGCAGCTGTAGCAGAGTTTTAGCTGATGATCTCAAAAATGGGCAGTTTTGTATGTGGGCTAATTCTACCATTTTCTTTGCGTCCCATCATCCCTCCATGGAGCTCAGGATGATGTCCACGACACCTGACACCTGTATTGTGGCTTCATCACAACTCTGTGAGGTAAACTAGTCTTGTAGAAGGTATCTCGCCCAAGATTATCTAGTGGACTCCCAGAACTGATGTTGTTTTAAGTCTTGTAAGCCGCTGCAAGACCCCTGTGTGTGAGATTACTAAAATAAGCAGTTTCTCAGTGGAACAGGCTTTCTCAGGAGGTGGTGGGTTCTCCATCCCTGGACATTTTTAAACAGAGGCTGGAGAGCCATCTGATGGAGAGGCTGATTCAGTGAAGGTTCAAGGGGGTGACAGGTTACAGTGGATGAGCAATAGGGATGTGAGTGTCCTGAACAGTACATGGGGTTGGACTAGATGACCCAGGAGGTCCCTTCCAACTCTATGATTCTAGAATTCTATGAAGTCACTTGGCATTCTTGCTGCAAGTCAATGCCAAGTGACTTGCAAGACCAAATAAGCCATGTTCATGGTGTGAGACACCTTTATAACAATTGTATGAGGTAGGTTAGGCTGAGAGAAAATGTCTGGTCATTAAGTGAGCCCCATAGCTGGCAGTCTTCAAGCAAAGGCTGGATACACACTTTTCTTGGATGCTTTAGGATGCTCTGGGCTGATCCTGCATTGAGCAGGGGGTTGGACTAGATGGCCTGTATGGACCCTTCCAACTCTGTGATTCTATGATAGCAGAGAGGGGCTTCGAAGCCTGGTCCCTCACATCCTATTTTACACTGTCCACTATACCAGCGGTAGTCAACCTGTGGTCCTCCAGATGTTCATGGACTACAATTACCATGAGAATCATGGCTCATGGGAATTGTAGTCCATGAACATCTGGAGGACCACAGGTTGACTACCCCTGCACTATACCACCCTGTCACTGCCTCATTTTTATTTGATTTGATTTATTTGATTTCTATACCACCCTTCCATATGGCTCAGGGCGGTTTACATACAACATGGGGGATACATGGAACGAATTAATATATAACATAAACAAATACAACAACAACAATCTAAATAACACAATTTAAGTGATCTTAAACAATATAATAGGAACAGAACTTAACTAAAGCCCTTAGAGAGGACAGACTGGTTCAGGCCATGGAGAGGATGTCTGAGGGGGAACCTGTTGTCGGTCTCAGGCAAATGCCTGGTGGAGGAGCTCCCTTTTGTAGGCCCTGCAGAATTTGGGGAGTTCGGGCAGGGCCCTGATCTCTTCAGGGAGCTTTTTCCACCAGGCGGGGGCCAAGACAGAAAAAGCTCTGGCCCTCGTTGAGGACCGACGTGCTTCTTTGGGGCCAGGGATCACTAGCCATTTGGTGGTGGCAGAGCACAATGCTCTTTTGGGGGTATAGGCAGAGAGACTGTCTCTTAGGTATAGCTAACAAGATGACATGACTTTTCCTTATACCTGTCAGACCATAAGTCTATCAAGGTCTTGATCATCTGATATGAGCAGCAGCAGATTTCCAGGCTCTCAGGAAGGCACTTTTCACATCCCATAGGAGAGCGACGAGGATGGGGCCAAGGGACCAAGCCCTGTGAAGATAGGTTGAGGGACTTGGGAATGTTCAGCCTGGAGAAAAGGAGGTTGAGAGGGGACATGATAGCCCTCTTTAAGTATGTGAAAGGTTGTCACTTGGAGGAGGGCAGGATGCTGTTTCCGCTGGCTGCAGAGGAGAGGACACGCAGTAATGGGTTTAAACTTCAAGTACAACGATATAGGCTAGATATCAGGAAGAAATTTTTCACAGTCAGAGTAGTTCAGCAGTGGAATAGGCTGCCTAAGGAGGTGGTGAGCTCCCCCTCACTGGCAGTCTTCAAGCAAAGGTTGGATACACACTTTTCTTGGATGCTTTAGGATGCTTTGGGCTGATCCTGCATTGAGCAGGGGGTTGGACTAGATGGCCTGTGTGACCCCTTCTAACGCTATGATTCTATGATTCTATGATTCTATGATTCTATGATTCATATTCCCTGGCTCTTTAATTGAAGATATAGGGATTGAATCTGGGGCCTTCTACAGGCAATACAACTGTTCTTCTGCTAAGCCACAGACCCTCTCCCACTTAATTCAACTCAAATTTCAACTGGTACTCCAGTGATTGGAGTATACTAAATACCTTAATTCTGCTCCTCTGTCTTAGAGCCTTATTTTTGAACTGTGCGAGCCTCACAGGAAGAAGAATACAAGGAGAGTCTCATCCCTTATTCAAGGGTCTGGAGAAAGCTCAGCAAGAATGTAAGTGCTCTCTATGCAAAAAAGGGCAAAATCTCCAAATCTATACAATGTGCGTCGAGCCAAGCTGACTGCAGTAACAATATGACAGTCCCTTGGTTTCCAAGCAGAAAACCTAAGAGATTTATTCCTAGCAATTCTTTATTGGGGACGAGGGAATGGAGAGTTCACATGTCTTTGAGAAATCTACCAGACTCAAAAACCACTTTGTTATAGGTGTACATTTGGAGAGGAAGCATTAATTGCTTCTAATAAATATTAATGGTTTTTTTTAGAACTGTCTTTTCACATTTCTTTAACTTTGTCAGCATGGCAGTTCAGCTACAGGCAATTCAGAGAAACCAACTAGACATGTCAGATTTGGCTCACTCTGAATTTCTCAACCCTCTTAGGGACAGACTAGACATGACGTTTGACAAAGGTAACGATTATGCGAAAAAGAAATTAAGTTCATAGCCAGTTAAGAGGAAAAAGGTATAAAATGTTTATTTTTTTTTCCAAATGGTATATTACTCCAAAAGATATTGAGAAAATAGATTAAAACTATCAAGGAAAATACTGGGAATATCAAGATATAAAGGTAAAGGTATCCCCTGTGCAAGCACCGAGTCATGTCTGACCCTTGGGGTGACGCCCTCTAGCGTTTTCATGGCAGACTCAATACGGGGTGGTTTGCCAGTGCCTTCCCCAGTCATTACCGTTTACCCCCCGGCAAGATGGGTACTCATTTTACCGACCTCGGAAGGATGGAAGGCTGAGTCAACCTTGAGCCGGATGCTGGGATCAAACTCCCAGCCTCATGGGCAGAGCTTTCAGACTGCATCTCTGCTGCCTTACCACTCTGCGCCACAAGAGGCTCAAGATATAGATGGAACCTTTTACCATAAGTGGTGGACTTGTAAAAGAAATAACGGAAGGAAATACATGTGATGCATGTGCTACCTAAAAAAGACTTGTCTCCTGAATATATGATGGGAGAATTAGTGATTCTAGGAGACTTGCTGAGTGAGAGGGGGTAACTAGCAAGATTCTTCCACCTATGTATAAAGGGGGAAGATCTTAGTCAGAAATCTCAGCCAGAGGCAAACATAGAAATTAACCCAAAAAGATTTTTATTTAAAACAAAAGTCCCTTACACACGTTCATGCTATTTAAACTAAACAAGCCTAAAAGAGGAAACAAAAGAGATGAGATGGTGCAAAAGAGGACTGATATTTTGGATCAGAAAACACCATCCACAATATGCAGATGTCCATGAAGAAAGAAGCAGCAAGACAAACCAGCACCACAGCTAGGTGCATGTTGTGGACTCAGGAACAGCACACACGAAACAGGGTCTGGTGTGGCATTTAAATTCCCCATAATGTATCCCCAGGCCAGATTTCAGCAGTTAGCCCATAAAACAATGTATCTAAACTAATTACTGATCATTATCACTAAACATTTATTTATTTTATTTTGGATTTTTATTTCCCGCCACTCCTGGAACCAGCTCATGGCAGGGGTGGTGGGAGTGGCATAATAAAACTCTAGGTGACAGATCACTCCCTGTCTGATTGGCCCTCCCTGGGAGAGTGCTGCCAATAGGGAGAGAGCACTCTGCCAATTAGGGCCAATCAGTTCTAATTGCATGCAGACAAATCACTCCCTACCTGATTGGCCCATAACTGGGGGTGTGCCACTAATAGGGACAAATCACTCTGTCAATGATGACCAATCAGTTCAAATTGCACTCTACCAGTGAGGACCAATCATTTCAAATGGCATGCACTTCCTACCTGATTGCCCCCCCCCCCAGAAATATTCCCCCAATCAGAGATGGCCCTCATCCAGAAATGGACCACCCTGGTAATTAAGCTGAAATCAGGCGGGAGCCCTCAGCCAGGAAGGGCTAATATGGAAGTCAGCTCTCCACCTCCAATTTTCTGCCAGTTTCAGAAGTTTGCTGGGTGGAAGAGGATGCAGCTTCAGAGTATGCCAACAGCATGACATCCCTACACTTCCACAGGATCCAAAGCCAGAGATTCCCCTTCCAAGTTACCCATTTCTCCAAGGGGACTGATCTCTGCTACCTGGAAATGACCTGCAATTCCAACAAATTCCCAGGTCCCAAATGGAGTAGGGCATCCTGCAATCTCTCTGTGGCACAGTTCCACAAAGTTCCCCCCTCCCAAGCAAGCCCCTTCATTGTTACGTCAAATGCGTGTCTGTAAGGACACGTGTCTAAATTTAGTTGTGGGGAATCAGCTAGTAGAGCCAGCACCTCTGCTTTTACCACGGAATAAAAGCCCTGGGGCAATTGCCCGCGTGATCCACCAGATCTGTTACGCCAAATGCGTGTCTGTAAGGACACGTGTCTAAATTTAGTTGTGGGGAATCAGCTAGTAGAGCCAGCAAGAGGCAGCGTGGCGTAACGTGGGACCTTGTATTGCACAGTTTACTGGGTAATTATGTCACTGAGATAGAACCAAGGCAGACAATGTTCTAAACATGAAAGGATTTTATTAACACACACTAATTAGACAAAAGACAACACATGCACATTCTAGCATAGAAATGTACATTCCTAGCCACTAGCACACAAGGAAAAGGCTTATAGGGGAGGAACCTATACTAAGGGTTGATTGGAAGTGATATCTACCTGTCTTCTGGGTGGAGCGGAGTTCCGGAGGTCCAGGGAAGCAATTTGGGGCGACGGACGAGGGACCAAGACGAACGTTGTACAGAGTTTCTGTAGCCTGGAAACTGACTGCGCTTTGTGGCTGTGGGAGCCCAATATTTAAAGGAAATTTGTGGCCTGAGGTTACAGGGGGCTGATCCGACCTTGTCCAGGGCTTGGACAAAGAGTTTGATGGCTGGGGCCGGGTCCCAACAAAGAAACGGGTTGCTGAGACAAAGAATCTAGCTGCTGGGAATATGAAGAAATATTTCCTGTCTAGAAGGGCTGATGGCCCATTTCTGGCAAATCCTGGGTGATTTCTTATGCCTGGGGATAGTGGTAAGGGAAAAGACAAAGACCAAATCTTGGATTAGATTTGGTGTTGAAAGAGAGTGGCCAGTTCCCTTTATGAGACAATGTGCTTGGCTGGCTGGAGGGGAGTCTTGGGTGGGGTGCCTTTGTCTCTCTGTACTTGCCAGGTGTGCTGACAAACTCCTCTTTTGTTTGCAAGCAAGTAGGTTGGGGGAAGCCTAACTCCAAGTCCTGCTTCAGAGCCAGAAGTGGGTTTTAGTTGCTCTCCCATTATGCTTTGCAAGGCTTGACCTGGCTTTTCTCTCTCTGGTGCCAGGGTCTGCGCAGGAGAGTCAGGAAGGGTTGACACGGGTGTGCCAGCCTTTGATGGAGGGGTGACAGCCCACATAACATCATCTCCAGGAACCTAGAGATGAGTTGTCATTGCAGAATCCCCCTTCCAAAGCAACCATTTTCCCCTGGGGAGCTGATCTCTATAGTCTGCAGATGACCTCCAGTTCCAGGAAATTTCCAAGCCACACCTGGAGGTTGGTAGCCCCTGGGTCAGGAATGTTCCTTGAGGTTTGGAGACAGGGCCTCAAGAGTCCTGGGTTGAGCAGGGGCTTTCATCATGCAGCCAGCCCCCAGAAAGGCCACAGTTCAGGTGTGCATCCTAGTGCCCATTGTTTTTCTCAGTGCAAGGGGCTTCACCGCTAGTATGAGATAAAGACACAGAGTCCAGTTAATGGTTTTAGCAAGTCTGTGATTTAAAAAAAACCCTTTCAATTAGTTAAACGGAAGCCTCCAGAGTGAAGTTATTCAGCAAGAGTTTTCTCAGGCAGCTGCAGTATTAGCATTCATGCCTAAATTAATTACTTAAGGGATCACCTCTCTGCCTACACCCCTCAAAGAGCCTTATACTTTGCTACTACCAAATGCCCAGTGATCCCTGGCCCAAGGGAAGCTCGCTTGACCTCAACCAGGGCCAGAGCTTTTTTCCATCCTGGCCCCCACCTGGTGGAATGAGCTTCCGGAGTAGATCAGAGCCTTAATGGAGCTTATTAAAGTTCCATAGGGCCTGCAAAAGGGAGCTCTTCCACCAGGCTTTTGGTTGAGGTCGACCTGAATTCAATCACCTCCCATTAGCCCTGAGCCTCCTCCCATGAAAACTACCACCAATATGTCCCTCCCACGGGGCCATCAATATGTTACAGTTAAATGGATTTTCTCACCATGTTTGTTCCACTGTTTTATTGTTCTTCTGTTATGACTGTATTGCTATTTTTCAATTTATCATGCTATTTGTACTTTTTTCTCCAGTTCCATGTTAACCACCCTGAGGCTCAGGGGAGGGTGGTATATAAATATGATGGATGGATGGATGGATGGATAGATGGATAGATGGATAGATAGATAGATAGATAGATAGATAGATAGATAGATAGATAGATAGATAGATAGATAGATAGATAGATAGATAGATAGATAGATAGATAGATAGATAGATAGATAGATATGGACGGACGGACGGATGGACGGACGGACAGTAGGTGTGGTAGAGTTAGATAAAGGAAGTTTGACTGGTGAATGGAAGGAGGGAAGGAAGAAAATGGGGAGAGGCAACACACAAAGGTGAACAAACATATTACTGTCAACTCTAATCCTCCCAGATAACCTTCATTCCTTATTTTCCTAGTTTATTCCCTGATTAAGTTATCTACTCCAGCCATTTCCTCATCCAGGTGCCTTGGATCAACAATACTGAATACTGTTATACCATCATATTGATACAGTATAGCAATAAGTGTATCCAGTTCTCTGAAATCACTGCTTTCGTTTTTACAATTGAGGCTACAGTTCTTTCTGTACTTTTATATCTCCACAAAATAAAGTGTCAGAGACTTGGCAGGCAGGCAAGCAGGGAGGGATAGACGGAGGGAGGGAGGAATTCAGAGAATCTGGTGGACACATTGCTATAGTGTTAGACTCATACAATCATAGAATCAAAGAATCATAGAGTTGGAAGGGGCCATACAGGCCATCTAGTCCAACCTACTTGTAGTTTAAACCCATTACTGTGTGTCCTTTCCTCTGCAGCCAGCAGAAACAGCATCCTGCCCTCCTCCAAGTGACAACCTTTCAAATACTTAAAGAGGGCTATCATGTCCCCTCTCAACCTCCTTTTCTCCAGGCTGAACATTCCCACGTCCCTCAACCTATCTTCATAGGGCTTGGTCCCTTGGCCCCAGATCATCCTCATCGCTCTCCTCTGTACCCGTTCAATTTTATCTACGTCCTTCTTGAAGTGAGGCCTCCAGAACTGCACACAGTACTCCAGGTGAGGTCTGACCAGTGCCGTATACAATGGGACTATGACATCTTGTGATTTTGATATGATGCCCCTGTTGATACAGCCCAAAATGGCATTCGTCTTTTTTACCGCTGCATCACACTGCCTGCTCATGTTTAGTTTACAATCCACAAGTACCCCAAGGTCTTGTTCACACACAGTGTTATCTAGAAGCATATCCCCCATCCAGTAGTCCCCCAAGATCCAGGAAATCAAAGGGAAATTTAAAGCACAGTTAGGCATGCTTATAAACTGATATAACACTATCCAAATGCTAATTGAAAAATAGCTCCTGATTGACAGGTTGGGGGAGGGAGGAAATGTCCACTGTGACCATGAGGAGACCAGGACCTCGTTAGCTTCCCCCACCATTTATTACCATGGATTGGGCTCTCCTCTTTCCATGTTGGCAGCTGGGTCAAGTCTCTGTCAGGGACAATAGTCCCAAAGTTTTGAGACCTCTCCTCTGCCCCCCCCCAAATTATAAAGTCCCAAACCAAGTAACAACAGTTCTTGAGGGGAGGGGACAGGATATGAAAAATGATGTCCAGTGCTAAAGAAATGGAAATGGAATGGCCCAATGGATGATGGATGAAACTCTTGAAATTGCTAAAGAGAGAGGAGAAACAAGAGGAGAAAGGTGGCAAAAACAGAATTAACAAAACAAAAAAAAACCAAATGCAGCGTTCCAGCCACTCACACATGGAGACAAAGTAAACTCTGATAATAACCAGCATAGGGAAATAGAAGTGAACAATAAAAAAGGAATATCTAGAGATCTGTCCCCCAAGATCCAGGAAATCAAAGGGAAATTTAAAGCACAGTTAGGCATGCTGAAAAATCTACACCGAAATACATTATCTGAGCAGGACAAAATAAAGCAAAGAGGGGGAAAATACTCTGAAGTACTATACAAAAGAGATGAAAGGATGACAGATTCCTTCCAGGAAGAGTCTTTTGAAGGAGATCCTATAGTTCTAGAAAGTGAAATAAGAGTTGCACTGAGAGAATAAGGAGAAACAAATCACTAGGGACAGATGGGATATCAACAGAGCTATTTCAAGCCACAGAAAGTGAGTCCATCAAAATCTTAACAGGAATTTGTGAACAAATATGGAAAACAAAACCAGGGTCCACAGACTGAAAAGAACTCATTTACATCCAGAAACAGAAGACATCAAAGCTTCCAGCAACTATCGGACCATGAAATTAATTTCTCACACAAATGAAGTGATGATCAAGATCTTACAACAAAGACAGTTACCATATCTGGAAAGAGCAACGCCAGATGTTCAAGCTGGATTCAGAAAAGGAAGAGGCATATTATACATTTACATTGGTTACTGGAACATACCAGAGAATTTTGTAAGATAATTGGATTGTGTTGCCTAGATTACAGCAAAGCTTTTGACTGTGTGGATCATGAAAAGCTATGGTTAGTGTGCCACCATATTTGACTTTTTGGGTGTGCGACCTGTACTCTGGACAAGAGGTTACTGTTAGGACACAGTATGGAGAAACAAAATGGTTTCCAGTTGACAAAGGAGTCAGACAGGGATGCATTTTTAACCCCGTGTCTCTTTCTTCTCGATGTAAAATTTATCCTTAAAAAGCTGGATTAAATTTAGATGAAGGTAGAATGAAAATTGGTGAAAGAACATTAACAGTTTGGGAGATGCAGATGACCCTACATTTACTGACAGAAAATAAGGAAGACTAGACACAACGACAGCTGATGAAGGTTAAAGCAGAAAGTGCCAAAGTAGGATTACACCTAAGTGTCAAGAAGACAATAGTATTGACTACTGGGAAATTATATAACTTTAAGTCTGATAATGAAGGAATTGAAGTTGTTCAAGATTCTCTTTCCCTTGGCTCCATCAGCCACCAAAAGGGAGACTGCAACCAATAAATCAAAAGGAGATTCAAGCCTGGGAAGGGCATCCATGGATGAACTAGAAAAGATTTTTAAGTGTAGGGATGGATGGTTGGAATGTAATTCATGCCATTGTGCTCCCTATTACTATTTATGGGTGTGAACGATGGACAGTGATGAAAGTGGACAGGAAGAAAGTTCATTCATTTGAAATGGGCTGTTGGAAGAAAGTTTCACCGCTGTTATAGATGGCCAAAAAGACAAATAGGTATGCTGTAGATCAAATCTGTAGATCAAATCTGCCTCACTGGCAGTCTTCAAGCAAAGGTTGGAGACACACTTTTCTTGGATGCTTTAGGATGCTTAGGGATGATCCTGCGTTGAGCAGGGGGTTGGACTAGATGGCCTGCATGGCCCCTTCCAACTCTATGATTCTATGATTCTATGAAATCAAGGCCAAACTCAACTTAGAAGCTAAAATGACCAAACTGAGTTATCCAAAAGGTGTGTTAATAAACATGTGGCAGTGGGGAATAGTTAAGTGAGCGGGGGTAACTAGCAGTATCTATTGCCACTGTTTTATGAGGTAATTGTCTCCTTTTGGGAATCAAGGGCAGACAACAGATATTAAAATAAACAAATTCCATTTCATTGGGATACACACAAATGACAAATATTGGAATGGACTAATACACTAACACACCTACACAAGGAGAAACAAAGAGAAGGAAATGAACTAGGTTGGGGAAATAAAGGGCAGCAAGATTTATAATTACCGATCTACATGTGGGGTGTTCTGGAAACAAGCAGAGCAACATGAATGAACCTGCACTCAAATTGGGTGTCTGGTGGGCTCCATACCAAGAAAGCTGGTCACTGGAGAGGCACTTTGGCAGCCTCAGGGCAGGGTCCTTATGCCCCTTTTGCAGCCATGTATGGGGTGAGAAAGCATGTAGGATGGCTGGGCTTTCCAGGGAGTAAACAAAAGGTTGGATTGCCCCAGGAATGGCAGTGATCAAGATGATGGGATTTAACAAAGGGGGAGATTTGGGAGGAAATAGGAAGTTTTGAGAAGAGTCAGGAAACTGGCTGATATCTAATGTCTCACTGATGGGCGTGATTAATCTCTTGGCAGGTTGGCTTCAAGTTGGGACAGGAAGGGGGCTGAGGTAAACAAAGGATTTTAGCTTCAGGATGAGATTGAGAAAGGGGTCTGCTGGCCACTATTTAGCAATACAATGGGTAGGAGTGGGAGGAAGGTCAGGAAAAGCAAATGTTTTTTGTCTCAACAGGGATGTGTCCCTGATAGTTTCTTTGTAGAAAGGCATATTTCAGGAGCTGGGCCAGTTGGTCTAAACATGGATATTGATGCTCCCATATTGCCTTATGAGGGTGGCCTGGCTTCTCTCTGCCTATCGGTGGTGGCTTGGTGCAAGGGCTTGTAGAGAGAATCCAATGGTGTAGCGTTTCTCCATAGCGATGCTGCAGTATTATTATTTTTTAAATGCTCTTGTTTTGTGGCGTAACCGTATAGCAATGCGGAAATGCCGGGTTTTTTAATATATAATTTCAGGGCTTGGGGTGGAAGGATCTTTGAGTCTCCACTGTGCTGGGATTGGTGGCTTGTGGTGATTGACAAGCTGAGGAGCGAGGGAAGAAGTTTGCTTTGCTTTTCCCTTGCTGCCTCGTCGGGAGGCAAAAAGCCACGATGAGGCAGCGGGAAAACACGGAAGGGGGCTCCCATCAGGAAGCTTGCAAATGTGTGACTTCCAACCGTGTGTGTTTGCAAGCAGGAGGTGGCACGAGTTTAATGCCTCTGTGTGGAAACGGTACAAGATTTGAAGGCTGCCAGTACTTTGTGATTGCTTAGCAACAGCCACTGGGGGCATTTTCTTCTTAAAACTAGAGGCGCTGCACCCCTTATTGGGGAGGGCAATCTCTCTCTTTTGTTTTGATTTTAATTTTTAGATCTCTTTGCAGAGTTGTAGAAAGAACTGTCTTGTTTGTTCATGGCGCCAGCCACTTGATTTAAGTATCCACTGATGGATACTTAAGAGAACTGAGAATTAGATATATCGATATAGGTATAAAACAAAGCACATAATTAACCTGGCTCCGTGGATTCTCAGGGTGACCAGATCCCCCTGGAATTTTGTTCTCCTACTCCTCTCCTCACAATAGTCCCTTGATCATGTGAAGTAGCACCCATATAAAGGGATGTCTCAGGGAGTGGAATCTTAAATAGAGTTGCACCCTTCTACGTCCATCTGTACCAATGTACTTAAAAGGATGTAACTCTGCTTTGGTCTGCACTGTAAATTCAGAGCTCTCTATTACTTCATCATTCTTCCAGTCACAGCTGTAATCATTAAAAATTACATTCAGAAGACTGTTGCACTCATCAATTAATGTCTGTTTTGGATCTTTTTTTGTTAAATTCTATCTATTGATTGAACGATGCAATACTAAATTCAATTTCCCTTTTAAAATGTAGTAATATCCATCATCTAGATTTTAGATTGTGAGTTTTCAGGCAGCTTGTTCATCAGCTGCATCTAGAATAAATTTATAAGACCACGATGTGATAGTGATCAGACGTCACTCTCTGCTTATTATCTCTTTCTTGCCAATCCAAATGCTGCCAGATGGGAGGAGGACTTTTCTGTTGCTCATGATCCAGATGGAGTAATTAACTGGACTGTCACACATTTAGGGACCGAAGTAAGCTCAGTCCTTAAGAATATAATACAGTGAATGTTGCCAGGGTGGACTGCCCAGTTCACAATCCTCCCTGCGAAAAAAGGTTAGACAGATATGTATGAAAATCTCCCCAAAACTCCATAATGGAATAATCTAAAGCAGTGGTTTTCAACCTGGGGGTCGGGACCCCTTTGGGGGTCAAATGACCCTTTCACAGGGGTTGCGGCAGGGCAAGCAGTTTGGCTGGAGGGCACCATCCACACAACAGCCTTGTGGGGTAGATCGAGAGAGCGTTCGTCTGTCTAGAGCAGCAGAAAAGAGCAAGATTGGCATGGTGGGACAAGAGGCAGAACTGAACTGAGAAACCCAAGAAAAAAACAATTTGTATACAATCATGAACCACTGGTTTAGAGGGTCAAAGACTAACTAAAGGGAGAGAGAGGGGCAGTCCTAGTTATTCTGGAGCTCTATTGGTCAGGGCTGGGGTTCCAGAATCATTGTCAGTATCAGCTTCTGCTCTCTGCCATGTTTGATTTTATTGAACCTGAGAGACTCCATCTTTGTGTGCTGTGCTCTTGCTGTCTTTCCCATGTAACCAGAATGCTTATGGCTCTGTAGTATCCTTTTGATCCCCCTCTCCTTTAATCCCTCCGCTTTCACACTGCATGTTCTCCCTGCTGTGATCCATTGTTGCCAGTGTCCCTGTAAACACCTTATCTGTAGCCTGGGGCGCCGGCCTGACCAAGGCCGTGCTAACTCTGGCACTTTGGCAGGAAGCCTCGGATGGTACCTGGGTGAGGAGTGACCCCCTCCCCTTGGGAACGGGTCTGGTTTCGGTGGGAGAATTGTATTGATAACTGCTTGCATCCCCGATATCGAACAGTCTTGACTTCAGATGTTAAAGTGCTCAGATCTACTTCCAATTAAAGCTTTCTTTCTATAGAAGCCTGATTGTGAGTTTTGTCTGCCCTTGACAATCATGGTGTAAGGTGGAAAGGATCGTAAAAGAGGCAGAGGTTTGTGGGGGGGGGCATCATCTGGAAATGGAATTGGGATGGCTGTGAGTGGGCAGCTAGTTTGCATTTCTTGCATTCTGCAGGTGGCTGGACTAGATGGCCCTGGAGGTCCCTTCCCATTCTATGATTCTACCTTAAAGCTAATTAGTGACTGCTGATGTTCTATGTATGACCCCTGCAATGTTGTATCAAAATATGTATAATTATGCAAGCAGCAGCTTATAAAACTCATGGCTTAAATAATGAATTGAACAAAAAGGAAAGGAGTTTTGTTTGTTGGTAGATAGTGATCCCAGAACTATGTTGGTAGTGGCCAAGTATTTCTCCACCATATTTTCCTTAAAGAAGCCAAGACTCCTTATTCTGCTGCACAAGATCACTGGCTCAAAGGAGGTGATCTTATGTACTGCCATCTTTTAATGTGTCAGGGGATTTTTTTTAGGGGTTGTATTGTTTTTATTGTTTTATTGTAAACTGCCATGAGTCTTTGAGAGCAGCAGTATATAAGTCCAAAAATAGATAGACAGACAGACAGACAGACAGACAGACAGACAGACAGACAGATAGATAGATAGATAGATAATGTGCTTACAACACACTTTTCTCCCCGACAGGGACCCAAAGTGACTTATAACACAACTCTCCCATCCTCTATTTCATGTTCACCACAGCAATTCTGTAAATTAGGTTAAGCTGAGAGAGTCCAAGGCTCCCCAACAAGGACCTTAGCAGAATGAGGCTATGAACCTGGATCTGCTGAGATCTTTGTTCAACATTCTAACTCCTATACCATTCTGGCTCCTGTCTCAGTCATTTTTGAAAGCCAGAAACTCATCCTTTTCTTCAGTTTCCCTGATAATTTTGTCTTTTTCTTATCTACCACATCCTTCTCCAAATGGAGCCCATCCACAGACGTGGACCCAGGATATATTTATGTCAATCCAATGCTTCAATTGCAGTGTATTTGATAATCACAACCAACGAGAATTTGGTGGCTACCACATAGCCCACAAAGACTTGATGACTTCCTTGTGCTGTCTCAAAGTATTTGTCTCCTGGGCTGACGCCATGTAGTCAATTTAGCTCTATCTATGAATCAATTTAATCATTTATTAATGGGCGAGTTGTATGCCTTTCATCTCACAGTGTTATATTTGTGTTTATTGTTCTCTGCCCATTGGTGTTTGAATGCCAACTCCATGTGCAGAAATCCTTTTGATTTCACGTTGTGAACAATGCAGCACCCATTCTTCGCAACCATGAACTTCTCAGTAAATTTCCAATATGAATGCCATTTTGACACAATTCATCAGTAGTATCACTCAATGATCCCCCCCCCTTAGTTCTTCTCAATGGCCATGACAAAATGTTATGAAGGGGTCAGTTTTTGATACTGACAAATAGCTCCTTTTTTCCCAATCAGATGAGAACATTACAGGCTTCTTCCATGAATGAGTTCTAAACTGGTTCATTGTTACAAGTGAAACATCCTTTTTGTTTATAAAGATATTCTTGATAAAGAAGCTTTACTAGAAATGAAGGATAATATAACTACACCCCCAAAAAAAAAACAAAATTGGCTACAGAGGATATTTTTGCTAAAAGACTTTATGAATGCTTTGTTTTGTTGGTTTTTACAATATTGTATTCATGGGGAAATTGTTTGTGTCTATTGTGATGCTGTCAAAATGAAATGAAATTAATTGCTTTTAGCTTGTGAATAGTTTCAAAGTATTTATTTTCGAAGACCGGGCTCTATTGTTCTGTTCAATACATGATACTTAAAAAAAATTAAAATCTTAAGTCAATTTTTCCTATCAGGGCAGAAGGGCAGTTTGTTACCAAACTCATTTAAGGCAGGGATCCCCCACCTTTTAAAAACTAAATTATAGAAAAAGAGGAGGAAAAAAGTATCTACAGAATAAGGAACAAAGAATGGGCATCTTATATCACATTCATTGCATTATAAAATTACATTCTTATTACTACTATTATTAATTGCTTTTTTTCTTTTTAACTTCTCCATTCCACCACATTATAACTCATAAACTATACATTCCGTTCTTATTATACCATACATACCTTTCGTCATACTTAAATTGTAAGTCAGTCTACATTTACTTTCTTAAATCTTCTAACCACAGGCTATCCAATCATTTCCTTCTCTTTCCTGTACGAAATCAATAAAAGGTTTCCATTGCATCATCAATGAAGCCCAACACCCCCCACCCCCCACCCAACCATTGATATCACTTTGGCTGGTTCAAACAGCTTGACCATCCAGATTTCTACTGTAGGCCAATTTGTAATTTTCCAATTTATGGCGAGCCCATCGCAGGGTCTTCAAGGCTAGAGGTAAGCAGAGGTGGTTTGCTATTGCCTACCCCTAAAATGGTAATGACTGGGGGAGGCACTGGCAAACCACCCCGTATTGAGTCTGCCATGAAAACGCTAGAGGGCGTCACCCCAAGGGTCAGACATGCTTGCACAGGGGATACCTTTACCTTTACCCCTAAATCATAACCCAGAATCTCCCTGGGGGTTTCCCATCCAAGTACTATCAAGGGCTGACCCTGCTTAGTTTCCAATATCCAGCAAGATCAGGTTTGCCTGGGCCATCCGGGTCCACGCCCTGAATTCCTGAAGGAGAAGAGTAAAAAAGTCATATCAATAAAACATGATGAGCCCATTATCTGCTAACCTGCCCAGCATCATGAGGCTTTAACGGTATTTAAATTGTCTGCCCAAAACAGTTGTCATAAGAAATGCATTAACAAAAACATCAGGCTGCAGAAATACAAAGCACCGCAAAACCAATCCCCACCTTATTCCCACTCATAATAGAGTTCTCATTATGAAGAGGCCCTTAATTCGGGAAGAGTCATTCCCCGTTGCATTGTTTAAATGGAGAATGTTTTGTTTCTAAAGGAATCTGACAAGAGCTTCCCTGCCAAGGTACAGAGATCAGAGTTACGCGGTTCAGGGCTTTCATTTAATGGGGAATCAATTCTATCGATCCAGCGAAATAAAAGATGCTCTATAAAGAAACCGATTACGGAATCCAGTCTTCTCGCAGCGTTGTTTTTTTTTTTAAGTTAGCTGATAAGAATCGGTGTGAATTTCTCGAGGAAAACTCCATCATGAAAACTGAAGACAGCTAACCGAATGTTTTGTAAAACGGACACGTGCTGGTGGCTGAACTGTCCCTGCGCAAAATGCTTTCTGAAGACTCGGGCCTGCAACATTTAAAGATTTTTTTTTCCTTCCTCTCCATCCTAAGGGCTGTCTGCCGACGAAGCGTCGACAGCTTGAATGCAAAGGGAAAGAGGATTCAGTTTGGGTGTTTCCAAAGCCTTCGAATGTAGTTTGGAGCACACTGGCAAAGACTCAGAATCCATTACTCCGTAGCACTTCAGTGTAACATCTGCCAGATTGGGCAGGCAGGCACGCGTCCTAATCAATGTGAGGATATGCATGATTTATTTATTTATTCATTCATTTATTTCTAACTCACCCGTCTCACTAAGCAGGCAGGTCCCATGATAGAAAACAATGATGTCAGAAGAAACTGCAAGAAGTCCGATAAAACATGCCATAGGACTAGGATGGCTGAGAAAAATGATGCAAAAGAAAATGGTATCAGAAGATGGAATCCTCGCTGGCCATCTTCAGGAAGCGGCTGGACAGATACTTATCCTGGATGCTTTAGGTTGATCCTGCATTGAACAGGGGGTTGGGCTGGATGGCCTGTGTGGCCTCTTCCAACTCTATGGTTCTCTGGTTCTATGATTAACGAAATAGAAGACAATACAGTAAAGAGTAGGATAAAACAAAATATATTTGGGAATAGACTACTGGGGAAGGCACTGGCAAACCACCCTGTATTGAGTCAGCTATGAAAACTTTAGAGGGTGTCACCCCAAGGGTCAGACATGACCCGGTGCTTGCACAGGGGATACCTTTACCTTTAGACTACTGTCCTTTCATACTCATCCTCTTAAACCATTCTGATATTTTAATTTCTTTTTGCCATCAAGTCGCAGCCAGCTTCATGTAGAGATTAGAGTGCAAACTTCTAATCTGGTGAGCTGGGTTTGATTCCCTGCTCCTCCCCATGCAGCCAGCTGGGAGACATTGTACTCGCCACAGTTCTGATAAAGCTGTTCTGACCAAGTAGTAATATCAGGGCTCTCTCAGCCTCACCCACCTCACAGGGTGTCTGTTGTGGGGAGAGATTGTAAGACGCTTTGAGACTCCTTTGGGTAGAGAAAAGCAGCCTATTGAAATAGCAATACAAAGTAACGCAAAGCTCATGATCATTCTTGCTGAATCTGATTGGACAGGCAACGCACTGATTATGATAATCCTGGATTCCCGCCCCCTATTAACATAACATCACGAAAAGGCGGGCTCCCCCAGTCCCACAGAGCACCCAGGTACACATGACATCAGTAAGCCCAAGCTAACCAAGGTCAGGTCCCCAATAGGATTTTACATCCCCAACTACCACCATTTCATCTTCTTAAAAAAAGAAAATCTCTAACTCAATTATACAACACTGGAAGCCAAACAAGAAAAATGGCAGCAAACAGATTCTCAGGCCTGCCCCCCCCCTCCCCGGTTCCATTAACTATTGACAGTTGGCATCTCATCGATACTTTGCAAAGAACAATTACTGAAAGAGCATGGCAGGAGGCCGACAGTCAGGCAGATCCCGACATGTTAATGGGAATGTGGAAACTGACGTGGGACATTCCAATCAGCACCCATATGCCCAAAGGGAATATGCAGTGGGATATTTAAAGGCATGGAAATGAGCTAAATTATGCCTTTGCTTAACATTAAAGAAAATAACATTTACCCAAGCAGAGCGGCAGCTGTGTAAAATGGCTTCATGGCATTAAATATATTTCTTCTAAAAACCTATCCGTTAAGGTAACTCATTTTAATGCTTTTATGTTACTTTTATTTTTTTGCTCAAGGAATCGTGACCAAATGGGGAAATGCAAATGTCTTTTACCCTACGAATGCATCCTTTTAAAATAATCTAAACAATATGAAATCAGAGGATGTTGGGAGAGGCATTATAATCAGGCCATTGGTGCCTCACCCTGACCTGGATAGCCCAGGCTAGCCTGGAATCATAGAATCAGAGAGTTGGAAGGGACCTCCTGGGCCATCTAGTCTAACCCTCTGCATCATGCAGGACACCCAAAACCCTATTGCTCACCCACTGTAACCTGCCACCCCCTTGAACCTTCACAGAATCAGCCTCTCTGTCAGATGGTTATCCAGCCTCTGTTTAAAAACTTCCAAAGATGGAGAACCCACCACCTTTTGAGGAAGCCTGTTCCACTGAGAAACCGCTCTAAAACCTGATGGCTTCAGATCTCGGAAGCTAAGCAAGATCAGCCCTGACTAGTGTCTCTGAAGAATACCAAAGTAGGCAGGCAACAACAAACCACCTTGGGGTGTGTCTTGCTTTGAAAACCAAATCAACTGTGATTTGATGGCACTTTCCTCCACCATTGGTCTATCACATTCAGGGGAGGCCAGACTGTGGCTCTCCAGATGTCTATGGACTACAATGACCACGAGCCCCTGCCAGTATGGCCAATTGGCAGGAGCTCATGGTCATTGTAGTCCATGGACATCTGGAGAGCCACAGTTTGGCCACCACTGGATGTCAAATCCCCATGCTTCTCCAAACTCTTAGGTCAAGTTGTTTCCATAAGGTAAAGGTAAAGGTATCCCCTGTGCAAGCACCGAGTCATGTCTGACCCTTGGGGTGACGCCCTCTAGCGTTTTCATGGCAGACTCAATACGGGGTGGTTTGCCAGTGCCTTCCCCAGTCATTACCGTTTACCCCCCAGCAAGCTGGGTACTCATTTTACCGACCTCGGAAGGATGGAAGGCTGAGTCAACCCTGAGCCGGCTGCTGGGATCGGACTCCCAGCCTCATGGGCAAAGCTTTCAGACGGCTGCCTTACCACTCTGTGCCACAAGTGGATGAATAGTTGGGCAATGACATGAGGACAGAGAGAAAATTCTGAATTAAGAATTTCTAATGAAACTTTATGAAACGTAGTTACTTGCACAGTAGTTTCACTGCTGAAAGAATATTTTACACACATTCTCCCTGCAATCCTTATGACAGATGTTCAAAGTAGGCTAATAGTAGTATTTTCGAATTGTAGATGGGGGCCTAGGCAGCTTGCCTAAGAAGCCATCTATGGAGTTTGTAGAGATTTGGGGTTTGAATTATCGTTCATTCTCGTTGCCACGATGCTTCACCAGTTATGGCTTGGATAGAACAATTCACAAGAGAAACACAACTGACTTACTGCAATACTGTTTTGCACATGATTTTGTGCAATGCCTAGTGCTGCCCCATGTGTCTCTTATAATGCCCAGAAACTGTATAATAGGTTGTGCAAGCAGATAAATGTTTTGGTCCATGCTATATTTAAGGGGTGGACATAAGGATTCTACCAGACTTGTGCTTGCACAAGGACCCCAGTGCATGCAGAAACCTTCTTGTGGATGCAAGCATATGTTTTAACTCGGGATGCCAGCCTCCAGGTGACACCTGGGGAATCCCTCAGAATTACAACTCGTCAACAGACCACTACGATCAGTTCCCATGGAGAAAATGGATGCTGTAGAGCAGGGGTAATCAAACTGCGGCCCTCCAGATGTCCGTGGACTACAATTCCCAGGAGCCCCTGCCAGCGAATGCTGGCAGGGGCTCCTGGGAATTGTAGTCCACGGACTTCTGGAGGGCCGCAGTTTGACTACCCCTGCTGTAGAGGGTGAATAGGGCCTTGTACCCCACTGAGGTCCCTCCTATTCCTAGGCTCCATCTCCAAACCTCTAGATTTCCCATCCTGAATCTTACAATCCTAGCCCTTCATCTCCTGCCGGTGGCCAGGGGGAACCTGGGTATCTTAGTTTTAACTAGATATACCTAAGACTGCTTTAGGCAAAGAAAGAAAAAATGGGGAAAAATGTACTAGAATTGGGCCTTGACTTCGAAACTACAATTGATCCAAATAAACTGGAATCCATGACAATGAAAGTGCTGAACGTTTTGTGCCAGGAAATTCTTAAGTGTAATTTCCAGTGAAAAGATGAATTGCAGCAAGAGCAGGCCTTTCTATATGGTTGCTTGTTATCCAGTGAGGCTGAAGAAGCTTTCTATGTCTGTTCTCTTTTACAAAACCAAAATAATAAACTGAAATTTTTAAATACACTGAGATGCAGGTGTATTCAGACTATAAGTGGATCCATGTAAGTCTTCTAAGAGGACTCAATGGAAAATACCAAATCCTCAGATTTTAGTGGCAGCTACACAGCAGAATCCAGAGGGCAGCAAGATCTAAAATGAGATACTTAATGGGATCTGTTGGATCCCCATGGCACCCCATATGGGACTGCCCCTGACCACTGGCCAAAAGCAGGTTACTTAGTAGGCACTGAGTAGGGGGTTGCACTAGATCAGTGGTTCTCAACCTGGGGCTCAGGACCCTTTTGGAGGTTGAATGACCCTTTCATAGGGGTTGCAGCAGGGCAAGCAGCTTGGCTGGGGGGGGGGGCGCCATCCATACAACAGCCTTGCAGAGTAGAGATAGAGCATTCGTCTGTCTGGAGCAGAAGAAAAGAGCGAGATCAGCATGGTGGGACAAGATGCGGAACTGAACTGAAAAACCCTGGGGAAAAACAATTTATATACAAGCAAGAACAATGGATTTTCACACCATTGGTCAGTTTCAGTTTAATTTCTGTGAAAGAACCCTTGCATAATTTTATGGTTGGGGGTCGCCACAACATGAGGAACTGGATTAAAGGGTTTCGGCATTAGGAAGGTTGAGAACCACTGGGCTAGATGATCACTGCTGAACCTTCCAATCCTTCCCCCGCTCCTCCCCCACATGTAACCAGCTGGGTGACCTTGAGCTCCCCACAGCACTGATAAAGCTGTTCTAACCGAGCAGTGATATCAGGGCTCTCTCAGCCTCCCCTCCCTCACAGGGTGTCTGTTGTGGGGAGAGGAAAGGGAAGGCAATTGTAAGCCATTCTGAAACTCCTTCGGGGAGAGAAAAATGGCATATAAGAACCAACTCTTCTTCTAAACAAGTGAATGGCAACTAAATGATTTCTTTGTAATTCATACCAACAAAAAAAGCCCTAGTTCTGATGGAGGACTTTGGAGTCAGGGATTACCAGTACATTTGTACCCTTGGGGTGATGCCCTCTAGCGTTTTCATGGCAGACTTAATACGGGGTGGTTTGCCAGTGCCTTCTCCAGTCATTACCGTTTTACCCCCCAGCAAGCTGGGTACTCATTTTACCGACCTCGGAAGGATGGAAGGCTGAGTCAACCTTGAGCCGGCTGCTGGGATCGAACTCCCAGCCTCATGGGCAGACAGCTTCAGACTGTGACCAAGTAGGCTAGGGTGATTTGGGGGATTCTAGTAAGTCTCAGTTTTGATTTAGAAAATTCTAGTGAGAGAGCCCAGTCTTTCTGTTCTTTAGCCAACAGACAGGGCATCAAGGTCAAGAACCTCTCTCGATGCTGTCTCCTGGGTTTCAAAGGTTCACTCCTTCTCAACATGGAAGTTCCCTCCTTCTTCTGCACTCCCGAATCGGATACTGCCATTTTGTGCGCTGAAGCACACTGAACCTGCTTTCATCCAGCCGCCTGGATCTTGCTCCAGTTTTAACAAAAGCACGGAACAAAAGCAGGCAAGATTAGAGGTGCTTAAGAGCGTGGCAGGCAGGTGCCGAAAAGATCTAGCCAAAGCGTCAGGTGAGCACGTACTTGTTAATGAGCCATTCCCTGAAGATGCCACAGAAGAATAAAAACAGAATCACACGAGGAAGCTGTTATATCGCATTACCACAGTTCCTCTTCACCAGATGCTCATGTTGCTGGCACCGTTCTTGTTCCTCCCAACTCAAATTGTAATTAGAACAATCTGCACGATGGTTATCCAGGGTAAAGTCCTCAAGTTTCTTAAATCCAGTCCACTGAGGCTGCATCAACAGGTTGGCCACAAATGGCTCCACATTCAAAACAACACCACTAATTTGATGCATGGAGCAATGCTATAAATTTCATAAAGCCTTATAATAGGGGTGTGTGTGTTTTTTTTTTAATCGAACAGTTTTAAAATGTCCGTACATTTGTGAAAAGTTATAAATAGGGAATTTTGGATTGCAAAACTGAAGAGGTGATGGAGCCAGGCTTGGAATGGGGATGGGGGAGGCTCTAACTTTTTAACTTTCGGCTGAATCAAAAGTTAGGACAGTGAATGCCTAATGTTATGTCTGTAGTTTGAAACTCTCCATGTCCTGATAAAACCCATCTAGTTCATCTGCATCCGAGTTTACAAGATAAGCAGGGTCAACCCTGGTTAATATTTGGATGGGAGCCCGCCCAAGAAGATCAGGGTTGCTGTGCAGAGGCAGGCAATGTTAAACTACCTCTGCATGTCTCTCTGGACAGCTGGTCTTAGCCGCTTGTGAAATGGGCAAGGAGGTGGACCAGCCAATCCCCATACGGGGCAAGGCAGGAGGCCTGCAACTGACCTGTGTAGGGGATGGAGCTCGGAGGGCAAGCTTCAACTCTTCCCTCCCTATTTTCTGGGCGAGGGAACAAGACAGGCCAAGGCTGGTTTTTCCCACACAAGCCCCCCAATGACTGGATCATTTAACAAGTGAAAACCAACAAGGACTTGAGGAAGGACTCTCATTTTATTTTATTTACTAGCTTCAAAGCCCGTTCCTAAGAACGGACCTTGAAAGGGCCCACTCCCCTGGCCCCTGGCCAGGCAGCTGAAGGTGGCTTTGGGCTGCAGTTTGCAGCCAGATCAAGTGGGGTGGGTGGGGGCTGGGCAGCTTGTTAGCAGGGCCGGGACAGAGCTCCTTAGAAGGCAGTCAGCAGGCCAGGAGGCCCTTGTAAGCAGGCCCAGCCTATTAGGCCAAGAGGCCCTCGTTAGCAAGGCCTCCACCATGATCCTTTCCCCAGGGCCTCTCCCCTTACCTGCTGCTGGCTCCAGGCACTGAGGCATCTGAGAGCAAAGAGGCTAGAGTCCAGGGATGGAGGGCAGGAGCTGCAGGGGCAGAGCCAATCAGGGCAAAGCTGGCTGCACCCTGATTGGCCCTATTCCAACTTGGACAGCCTTACACGTCCCACCCCCTAGGCTGTTTCATAAATATATAGAGGGACAACAATGGATAAGGATTTGACTTGATGATTGATGATGGTTTATCTGCCGCCCTACCCAGTGAACCAACTCAGGGTGGTGTTCATTATATTAAGCAACATCATCAGGTAAAACAGTTTGTCAAAGTTGATTTAAAATCTAAAACAAAAAAAATTAAAATAGCATCTACTGTCAAAAACAAAATAACAGCATCAACAGTCTCGGCTTGTCTTCTGTTCTCCTGGAGCCAGAGTATGATCTGGGGGCATCTTTTTGATGTTCCCTCTGATTCCTCTTTCTCTTACCTCCACCTCACCCCTTTTCCTGTTTCCTTCTCTCCTTTTCAGGTCACCAGCCTCCAGATAGGGCATGGAGACATCCTTGACTCCAAACGCATCTCCCAACCACAAATACCAGTTCCCCCATTGGGCTTGCCAGTGGCAGGATGGGAAATCCCTGCAGATTTGGAGGCGGATCCTTGGGAGGGTGGGGTTTGTGGAGGGAAGCAACCTCAGCAGGATACAGAGGCATAAAGCCCACCTTCCAAGGATCCCATCTTCCAAAGCAGCCAATTTATGCATGGGAACCGATTTATACCATCTAGAGAGCAGTTGTAATTCTGGGCAACCTCCATTCCCTACTAGCAATCCTAGTTTCCATGAAGAACCAAGGAGCTTGGGAGGGTGGAGACTATGGAATTATATCCTCTGAAGGCTTCTTCTCTCATTCAACCCCAACCTCCCCAAATCTCTGGTAATTACCTAACCTGCAATTGCCAACCCAGTCTCCTTTCCACCCAACAGCCAACCTATCTTGATTTGTCTAAAGTATCCACCAGCAGCCTCGACCTCAGAAAACTGTGGCTCAATCATTCAATGCCAGCCGCTGGGCCAGGCCAACTTGCATGGCAGGAGCCCTCAAGGCCTTGTCGGTGGCACCTCACTTTCCCCTGTCTCCCCCTCCCCATGTATTACCTCTTTCTGTCCCATGGTCAACCCCCATAGCCCATCCCCTTTCCTTGCTTCACCCTCTCCTCCATTCATTCTTCATTCACCACCAACCATTCTTTTATTGGCTTCCCATCTTCAGTTACACAGAAAGGCAAAGCACAAATTAAGTAAAGTGTGAGAAGGAGAAAGTAGGATTCCCATCAGGGTGAGCATGGGCAGGAGTGAAACAATGCCAGTTCCATTGTACTGTCGAATAACCCAACACAGAGATGCAAATTGCTTATGAACAGCCAGGTTGTACATTGGGAAATCATCTTTCTGCTCATCACCGGTATAGGGAACTGGACTGGTGGGTGTTCAAGCATCCCTAGATTAGATTATTTATGTTGCAGATATTTCTTTACACAGAGAGTGCCAGAGGATGCAGTAATAGCCACAGGAATAAACAGTTTTAAAAGGAGATGAGATTCATGGAAGATGAGTTCATGGTCACCGAGGGGAACCTCCACATTCAAAGACATTCAGCTTCTGTATTCAAGGGTATTAAGCCTGAATCCTACTGCCAGGAGGCAACATCAGGGGAAGGTCTTGACCCCTGTTGTTGACCCTCCAGAGGAACTGGTTGGCTATGGTGTGAATCAGGAAGTTAGATTAGATGGACCCTTGGCCTGATCCAGCAGGGCTCTTCTTATGTCCTTAACCCCTACAATTATAGACACTAAACCTCTGAAGCCAGGAGACAACATCAGAGGAAGGTTGTGGTATCTATGCCTTGTTCTTGGCCCTCCAGGGGAACTGGTTGGCCATCATGTAAGACAGGATGCTGGATCAGATAGACCCCTAGTCTGATTCAGCAGGGCTCTTTTTAACATTAGACAATTTGATTTGCTTCCTAAACAGGATGAGGCCAATTAGCCAGTGGAACAAACTTCATTCTCTGGAATTCTATAAATGCATGAGGGACAATTAGGCTAATTTTCTTGAATGCCTTTGTCCAGGATATTCTGTTTCACTGTAACCCAAACATGGGTTTTCAGAGTTGTGGATAAAAACTTTACTGTGCAAGCTTTTAAGAATGCACGTCCTTCTCTTGACAGAGCTCTGCTATAGATATATACTTTGCATGTTATATATGTTTGCAATGATTATCTTTGTGGTATTTCATTTTAAGAATTTAGTTTGTAAGCTTCCTACAGCCTGGGGGATTCAATGGACTAGAACTGTAATAATTTAATAATAAATATTAAACTCTTCCCACTGCTTGCTGTGGGATTTTCATCTTGTTGTTGAGTTAATTTACATTTGTGTAATAGGTAGGCAGGTACTAATTCATCCTTTCAACTCTCCTTTGGCAGCCGATGAAATCTCTACTTTGATGGCTTCTAAAAAACTCCTTGATTTATGGCAATACAGCTCCTGACTTTTACTGGGTGATTAGCTGCCGTAAAAAAACTATCAATATGTTCAAGGGTTTTGGTTTCCATTACTCCTGTTAGCAGTTCTGGGTGGAACTGAGAACTTGCTGAGTTACTGCCATGGCTGAAAACATTCATTGATTCATTAGCATGATGCATGGATCGGATGGTAACACAAGCAAAACTGTCATTTCGAGAATTATAATGGTTTTCTCTCGAAGACAATGAACCAGTGGGAGTCCAAGCTTCAATTCTGAATTAATTTATCAGATAGTTTAAATGAGACAGCTGCCTTTTGTAACAACGTATAAACAATTATGAGTCTGGGTTCTACGGAGCGCTTCAAAAACTCACTAATTGTCATCCTGAGAGGAATTACACCCTTCCAAGCTCCTTCTAAGTCCACTGAAGAGCCCTCACAAACGTAAGCTGGGGAGGGTGTCAATCAGAGGTCCTCAACCTTTTTTGAGCCAGCAGGGTGGAATTTTGACACCGCATGGTGGATGGACACAAAATGGCTTCCGCAGGAGGAAGAGCCAGCCACAAAATGGCGGCTGCAGCTTATTCTTGTGCTGTGTCAGTAGCGACTGACAAAGCAACATTTTAAGAAAATCCACACAACCCATCAAAGTTCCATTCACCAGACATAAGCCTTGTTGGGTAAAGCCCAACATGGCCCTCCCCATTTTTAGTTTTAGAAAACTTGGTGGTCACCAGGAAAGGTGCCATCGGGTTTGATTCCCTCTCCACATGAAGCCTTCTGGGTGGTTAGGGCCAGTCACAGTTCTCTCAGAAATCTCTTTCAGCCCCATCTGCCTCACAGGGTTTCTCTCATGGGAAGAGGAAGGGTGCGTAATTGTAAGCCTCTTTGAGACTCCTTTGAGTAGTAAAAAGCTGGGTGACCTTGGGCTAGTCACAATGCTGTTAGGGCTGTTCTCACAGAACAGTTCTGTCAGAGCTCTCTCGGCCTCACCTACCTCGCAGGGTGCCTGTTGTGGAGAGAGAAGGGAAGGTGATTGTAACTGAGACTCCTTCAGATAGTAAAAGGCAAGGTACAAAAAACAAAACAGCTCTTCTTCTTTTTAAATGTTTATAATCAAAATAATGTGGTTACGGACAAGTGAAGTTTCCCATTTTTCTCTTTGCTCTTTATGGATTGACTTCCTAGAACAGGGGTAGTCAAACTGCAGCCCTCCAGATGTCCATGGACTACAATTCCCAGAAGCCCCTGCCAGCATTCACTGGCAGGGGCTTCTGGGAATTGTAGTCCATGGACATCTGGAGGGCCGCAGTTTGACCAACCCTGTCCTAGAAAGTCCTTTGATGAACTTAAACACTCTGAACTGTCTTTGTGGACAGAAGTGTATCTAAAATGATGTAATATGCAAATCTATGCAGGTAAATGGACTCGATCCCACCAATCAATTCCCCGTGCGCAAAGGATGACAACTTTTGCCTGTCCCTCCTTCCTCAGGAGACCCCAGCAGTGTTCTGGGAAGTTCCCCATTCCCCAGAAGACACACTGAAGCAGCCATTTGGGTCTTCACCTGAAGAGACAGGTCAAAAAATGATGCTCCTGTAAAGGGAATCTGGTGGAAGTGGGATCCAAACTGACAAGTTCAATTCTTCAAATGAACCCCAATAACATCGTTAAGAGAAATTCTCTTCTTTGCTCTTTGTCTAGTTTCTCCCTGGAATCCATTTCTTTTCATCTTGTTTTAGGAAATGAGTCATTTTTAAATCCATTCTGTTTTGATCCCAAAAGAATTTTGAAGACAGGTGTGGCAGGAAGAGAGAGGTTCAGCAAAGTTTCCACATTTCATACCCTGGGTGCTGAGAGGCTAGCAATATCTTCCCAGGTCTTCCTCCTCTCCTGCTAGAGCACCACCTTGTGGTCTGTAACGTAAAAGGGCCGCACTACCCAAAGGTGCTTGGAGTTCTATAAACAGAAGTGAAAGAACAGTTCCTCATTAGAAAGGGAGGAAAAAATGGAGATATGTAGGATCAATGTTTACATCTTTAAAAATTAATTTCAGGAAAAGAAATGTCCCTCCTTATATCGGCGTTCTGCAGGGCCTGAAAAACGGAGCTCTTCTGCCTGGTCTATGGTTGAGGCTTGCGGTAGCGAGGAAGATTTGTGACCCTCTTTATTTCCCCCTAGAGTTTTAGGGGGAGGAAGGTTGGGGACGTTTTACTGCCATGTTGTTCTGTTTTTATTATAATTTTTGCTGTTCATTTTAATGGGGATTTATTGGGGTTTTACTGGACGCTTGTAACCCGCCACGAGCTGGTTCTGGGAGCGGCTGGCAGTACATTGAATAATAATAATATTATAATGATCATTGCTAAATCCTATTGTTGGATCCTTAGAAGGCCAGATCCTGAAGATGAAACTGAAATACTTTGGCCACCTCATGAGAAGGAAAGACTCCCTGGAGAAGAGCCTAATGCTGGGAGCGACTGAGGGCAAAAGAAGAAGGGGACAACAGAGAATGAGGTGGCTGGATGGAGTCACTGAAGCAGTCGGTGCAAACTTAAATGGACTCCGGGGAATGGTAGAGGACAGGAAGGCCTGGAGGATCATTGTCCATGGGGTTGCGATGGGTCGGACACGGCTTCGCACCTAACAACAACATTGTTGGATCATACCATGGCTCCATCCAGCGACTCAAGTAACTGAGAAACAATACAATACCAGGTTCCCAAAACAACACCTGGTTGAGCCTGTACATCTCCCAGAATTGCAGTTGATCTTCAGATTATAGAGTTTCATTCCCACAAAGAAAAGGGCTGGTTTGGCGGGCAAACTCTGTGGGATTATAATGGGTTGAGGCCTTTCCCCAAACTCCACCCAGCCCTGGAAACAGGAACCCTAAATGTAGAAAGGGGGGGGGGGATAGGGGCATTCTGATCCCATGGGAAACCTTGATGTATGGTTATCATACCCTACTGGACTGGATTACATTCACAACATGTAGAACACAGACCATTTACACACTGGGAACTTCACTGCCCCAGCTCCCATGCAGGAACACAAGTCAGGGGCAGATGAGGTGCACCAGGCCATATGCTCCCCCATGTTAGTGCAGGAAGAGGTGGGGCAACCCTGCCACAACTAAAACTCCAGCCTACAGCCTGGCATTAAACCTCCAGTGCATAAACGGTCACATACACTCACTGCTTTCCTGAGAGTAAGCTCCATTTAATAGCGTAGGAATAGACCTGCTTACAATTGTTCTGTATTTTTTTTTAAATCAAAGACAAAGAGTGGGAGGGAATCCAGAGTAAAGCCAAATACTTCTACCAAAATGTCAATCAACTTCTGCTGCACAATCCAGAATATATACAAGAAAAACAAACCCTCTAGCTTTCTAACCACTAAATAAAATCTTTACATTGTCCTACTTTTCGTATTTTTTTCCCTTTGAAGGCAATGTTGTTGTTGTTATGTGCGAAGTCGTGTCCGACCCATCGCGACCCCATGGACAATGATCCTCCAGGCCTTCCTGTCCTCCACCATTCCCCGGAGTCCATTTAAGTTTGCACTGACTGCTTCAGTGACTCCATCCAGCCACCTCATTCTCTGTCGTCCCCTTCTTCTTTTGCCCTCGATCGCTCCCAGCATTAGGCTCTTCTCCAGGGAGTCCTTCCTTCTCATGAGGTGGCCAAAGTATTTGAGTTTCATCTTCAGGATCTGGCCTTCTAAAGAGCAGTCAGGGTTGATCTCCTCTAGGACTGACCGGTTTGTTCGCCTTGCAGTCCAAGGGACTCGCAAGAGTCTTCTCCAGCACCAGAGTTCAAAAGCCTCAATTCTTTGATGCTCGGCCTTCCTTATGGTCCAACTTTCACAGCCATACATTGCAACTGGGTTGAAGGCAATAGTTAGCTTAAATAGAAATCCATATTGGTCAGACCACACCTAGAGTCCTGTGTGGAGTTCTGGAGGCCTCATTTCAAAAAGGATGTGGACAGAATGGAGAGGGTGCAGTGGAGAGCCACAAGGATGATCCAGGGCCTTGGGAACCAAGCGCTGAGAGGGAAGGTTGAGGGACTTGGGAATGTTCAGCCTGGGGAAGAGGAGGTTGAGAGGGGACATGATGGCTCTCTTGAAGTATTGGAAAGGTTGTCACTTAGAGGAGGGCAGGGAGCGGCTCCTGTTGGCAACAGAGGAGAGGACCCACAGTAATGGGTTTTAACTATATGTAGAATGGTACTGCTCCTTAGAAGGCCAGATCCTGAAGATGAAACTCAAATACTTTGGCCACCTCATGAGAAGGATGGACTCCATGGAGAAGAGCCTAATGCTGGGAGCGATCGAGGGCAAAAGAAGAAGGGGACGACAGAGAATGAGGTGGCTGGATGGAGCAGTCAGTGCGAACTTAACTGGACTCTGGGGAATGGTAGAGTACAGGAAGGCCTGAAGGATCATTGCCCATGGGGTCGCGATGGGTCGGACACAACTTTGCACCTAACAACAACAAAAGAATGGCACTGGCTAGATACGTATCCTGCATGTTTTAGGGTGATCCTGCATTGAGCAGGGGGTTGAACTAGATGGCTTGTCTGGCCCCTTCCAGCTCTATGATTCTATATACAGCCAATGGCTTCCCTTAGGAGAACAGAAACCCAGGTTTACAGGTCTAACATTGGTCTTTAGCCTCCCCTCCCCCATCACTGGTTTCTAGAGTTTGTTGGGAAAGGTGACCCTGTTTCCTTTCCAATGAAAGCCTGTTCATCCTAGGTGCGGTGAGCACATCTGTTTATCCTTTACATTTATAGCTTTTGAAACTATAACTTCCTTCCGCAATATGCTGATACCAATAATATCGCTGTGCAGCGGACTATTGCATGCTTGGCCTGAAAGTATCTGCACAAATTATTCACACTATGACTGAAAAGAGATCCAGAGTGCAGACCGGCCATCAGCTATGCATGGTTAAATCCCAACTCCTTCAACAGAACTTATGCATGAGTAACGAAGGGTACGATTGCAGCCCGAATCAATTGGTTTCTTTTATTTATAGCCGTGTCTATTATCTAAGGACTCGTGGTTATAAAAACAAGACTAGGAGAAAATATTAAAAGTTATTCAAGGCCTCCTAGCTATTATCATCTAGTGGCCTTAAGTAAAAGGCTTCACTTGGGTATCCCCCCCCCCCCTTCCATATACATAATAGAAACAGCTCCATTTACCTTCCTCGGAAGGATTCATATTAGGTTGTGTTTTCCATAGGGGCTAGTTGCCCCCATTTTTTCATGGCTATAAATCTGGCTGCCCATCCATCTCAAAGGGGGACACATTCTGGGCCAATATGGGACTTTAATCAGGAAAAGTGGGTTTGATTCCCCACTCCTCTATGTGAAGACCTTGGGCTAGTTACAGTTATCTCAGATCTCTCACAGCTCCACATACCTCAGAATGTGCCTGTTGTAGGAGGAGGAAGTAAATGTGATTATAGGCTGCTTTGAGTTTCCTTAAGTTACAGAAAAGTATCCAAACCAAATCATCATCTCCTTCTCCTTCTCCTTCTCCTTCTCCTTCTCCTTCTCCTTCTCCTTCTCCTTCTCCTTCTCCTTCTCCTTCTCCTTCTCCTTCTTCTTTTGTATAAGACCTGAATCAGGCCAGAGTTCCATTTAGGTTTAGCATAGCGATTGCCTCCTGAAGAGCACTAAGGGTAAGACCAGTTGCTAGATCATGAGAAAATGGTGGCTTCCATCCTCCCATTTTGCTCCAGTGTTAAGTTGTCCTTATGTTCATAAAGCCTTCTTCCAGAGAAGGTGACACATCTGTGTATGTAGGCTCATTACACAAGAAGCAGCAGGAGGACACAGCCTAGCATAATAGGCTGGATTAACTATGGTATGGATTATCTTCATCTTGGTTTATCTTAACTATGATATGGATTATCTTCATCTTCCTTTTTAAACAAAGGCTAGATAGCCATCTGACGAAGAGGCTGATTCTGTGAAAGCAAAGGGGTGGCAGGTTACAGTAGATGAGCAATTGGGACTTTTATACGGTACTGGTCAGACCACACCTGGAGTACTGTGTGCAGTTCTGGAGGCCTCACTTCAAGAAGGACGTGGATAAAATTGAAAGGGTACAGAGGAGAGCAACGAGGATGATCTGGGGCCAAGGGACCAAGCCCTATGAAGATAGGTTGAGGGACCTGGGAATGTTCAGCCTGGAGAAAAGGAGGTTGAGAGGGGACATGATACCCCTCTTTATGTATTTGAGTCACTTGGAGGAGGGTAGGATGCTATTTCCGTTGGCTGCAGAGGAGAGGACGCGCAGTAATTGGTTTAAACTACAAGTACAACGATATAGGCTAGATATCAGGGGGGGGGAATTTCACAGTCAGAGTAGTTCAGCAGTGGAATAGGCTGCCTAAGGAGGTGGTGAGCTCCCTCTCACTGGCAGTCTTCAGGCAAAGGTTGGATACACACTTTTCTTGGATGCTTAGGGCTGATCCTGTGTTGAACAGGGGGTTAGACTAGATGGCCTGTATGGCCCCTTCCAACTCTATGGTTCTATGATTCTATGGGATGTCAGTGCCCTGCATAGTGCAGGAGGTTGGACTAGATGATCCAGGAGGTCCCTTCCAACTCTATGATTCTATTATTCTATCACTCTATGATTCTATGGTTGTCAGTGACAAATCCTTACTCTTAGCACCAGGGGGGGGACCAACAGATCTTCCTCACCACGCCTGCCTCAAACATAGGCCTGGTGGAAGAGCTAGGAGGATTGTAGTCAGTCATTGTGCAGATATCATGCCAGTTAAGATAGAAAATAGCGGGCAAAGATGATTGTTATAAGGCAGTTTCAGATGCTCAAATAACTGTGTCGGGATCCATCCACATATTATGTTGTTTGTACAAGTCAGAGGTCCTCTCTGGTATTGTGTAGCCATCAAGTATCACTGGTGGGCCCTTAAATGAAACAACAGTATTTTTCTCTCTGATTTATATTGAATTTCACTTGATTTTATTATGGGGAGAGCAGTTGGGTTTAGTACACCAGGAAGCTTTTGGAACATCGGTTTGCAACTTGTCTTATAAAAAACAATCCCCCTAGTATTGCTGCAGAACTGAAATAATGCCATTTCATTTACAAATACTTTTAGAAGGCTAAACTGGTTTCCCTTATCTGCTGGGGGGAAATGAGCTTCTCGAAAACACGGTGCATAAATACATAAATAATCCATTCCCTAACTATTTCAAAGATAAATATCAGCTGCTAACCTCAATTCGCTGAGACAACATCAGATGGAACGCTGAAGGGAATATGAGTTTTCCTCAAGCTAGTATGAATTTTGACAAAACATCTTTAGCAAACTGAACTGCACCAGGCATTATAAGCCAGCCTCTGACAGCATTCCAACATCTGGATCGACTTTGATGTTTCAAATTAGAATTAAGCCCTCCGCCTGTCCGGGCTTTCCGAAATAGTCAGGAGTTGGCTGTTGCCTCCATATTGCCTTTGCTAGCAAACTGGCGAGAGGACTCCTGATCACAGCTGCCTACTCTGCCTCTTCTCATGGTAGTTTGAAGTGCTGTCAAGTTGCAACTGACTCATGGTCACCAAGACCGTTTATGCACTGGAGGTTTCATGCTGGGCTGCAAGCTGGAGGTTTAGTCTTGGCAGGTTGCCCCACCTCTTCCTGCACTCACATGGGGGAGCATTTGGCCTGGTGCACCTCATCCACCCCCAATCTATGCTCCTGCATGGGAGCTGGGGCAGTGAAGTTCCCAGTGCATAAACGGTCCAAGAGAAGTTCAGAGGCGGTTTGCCATTGCCTGCCTCTGTGGGGCAACCAGGATTTCCTCAGTGGTCTCCCATCCAAAGACCAAGCAGGGCGGACCCTGCTTAGCTTCTGAGATGTGATGAGGCTGGGCTAGCCAGTGTTACCCAGGAAAGGTGAAAACAACAGTGATTGAAAGTGCAATCAAGTCACTGTCAGGATCAGTCCCTGCTCTCTGCCATGTTGGAGTTCAGTGAACCTAAGAGACTCCATCTTGGTGTATTGTGTCTTTGCTAATTTTCCCATGTAACCAGAATGCTTATGCCTGTAGTTTTCCTTTGATTCCCCCCTCCCTTTGATCTCTGCATTTTCACACTGCACAGTCTCCCTGCTGTGAAACATTGTTGCCGGTGTTCCTGTAAACATCTTATCTGCTAGCCTGGGGCGCCGACCTGACCAAGGCCGTGCTAACTTTGGCACCTTAGCAGGAAGCCTGGGATGGCACCTGGGTGAGAGGGAGACCCCCTCCCCTTGGGAACGCTTGGGTTTCGGCAGGAGGATTGTATTGATAACTGCCTGCTCTTCTGATATCGAACAGTCTTGACTTCGAATGTTAGAGTGTTCAGATCTACTTCCAATTAAAGCTTTCTTTCTATAGAAGTTTGTTGGTGAGTTTTGTCTGCTCTTGACAGTCACAATTGCCCGTTGCCTTCCTCTGTGTAGTGACTCTGGATTTTCTCAGCAATCTGACATCCAGTCCTATGATCAGGTGTTCTACTCTTGGAGAACCCACGTACAAGTTTTCAAGAGCACAGCCACATTCTAGCTTATTGCATTGTATAGCATCTTATCCATAAGTTCTTTTTTTTCCAAATGATGCCCTTTGTTCAGCTAATGAGGCTTCTTCTGTCTGCTGCTTATTCTCCCAGATAAGCTCCACCGTTCTGGCCATCATTAGCCTCATGTTCTGGGAAACAGAATTCCTTCCTTCCTTCCTTCCTTCCTTCCTTCCTTCCTTCCTTCCTTCCTTCCTTCCTTCCTTCCTTCCTTCCTTCCTTCCTTCCTTCCTTCCTTCCTCCTTTGACGTTATTGGCCATAGCCTGAAGGCTGCCCACACTCATTTAAAAAACAAACCTCCCTTTTCAACAAGAATGCCACCTTAGTGGTAAAATTAGTACAACTATTATATAAAATTGATGGAGATTAAGGACGGACAAATATTAGCAAATATTAGCTTTGTAGCTTAACTTAGTCTTAGCTGAGACTCACCTCCAGCCCCCGTTGATGCAGCGGAGAAGCTGGGCAGGAACAGCTTCCCTCCCACCCTTCCTATTATGTTGGCTAGTACTGCTATTGTTGTGAATGGTGCCACTGTCATAACTCTTGGAACTGCATTTCTCACAGCTGGTGGTTTGGCATGGGTTGGAGCCTATTTGGGGGCGGGGGGTGGTGGTGGTCTGCGTATCAGACTCCCCAGGTTTTGGGCCTCCTTAAGAGGTCTGCAAGCAGGGCCAACCTGGCTGGGAAGGCATAGGGCTTGCAGTGCCAGGTAGCCTGGGGTGGGGCCAAGGGTGTCATCTACCCGTCCGTGGAACCCCAGGGTGGCCAGTGTTGGGTGGCCTGGGGTGGGTCCAAGGGAAGTCCATGCTTCCTATTGGCACCCTAGGTGGACACTTACCTAAGGTAGGAATCCAGCGGCAAGTGGACCATATTCCCAGCAGGGGAACCAGGTGGGCCCCAGAGTGCTGCTGGGCTCCAGGTTTCTGTGGTCAGCAGACTGCAAATCAGGCTCCCTCTCTCCCATGCTATGCCAACACTCCTGCAGAGTTATAATAAAGCTGAGGCCTTGTTTAAGCCAACAAAAATGTGCGAACATCTTCCTTGAGCCCAAAGTGCCCTCCTGCAAGTCAAATCTCTCGCAACCTTATGGCAGATTGTAAAAATATTGCTACCTTTTCAATCAAGAAAAGATTCTGATTATTCATTAAAAACAATACCTTCAGCTCATCAGAAGATCTCGCTTTCCCAGTTAAAACAGGAGATACAAATTTCACCCAAGTATCTTCCTTAAATAGGCAGTACATAACAACATGTAAACCAGATAATATTTAATTTTATCCACAAGGGCAGATTCTGTTTGCATAAGGGATGTGTGAAAATCCAGTTAGCAGGACTGAAGATAAAACATATAACTTTGCTAACATAAAATTTCTTCTCTGTTGGGGGTTAATTAAACAGCAGAAATACAGGACTGTGTGATTTTGGCAGGGGAGACACCATGCTAAACCAACCGTAATAATTACTTTTTTAGTTTTTATTTTGTGCTGAATTACTAAAAGACAAGAAGCCCAAGACTTAGTAATGCTTGTACCCTTATGCTGCAGAAGAAAGGACAAACTCTGATTGCTCCTCATAAGATCATCTTCCTCTAGCAACAGGGTTATCCATCTCTCTCTGTTTTTCACTAAATAAAGGGCATTCAAGGACAGAAGGGAGCCAAGGTTACAAAAACACCAAATGCTGAAAAAGGAACTTCTGCACATCGGCCTTTTAATTTAGGCAATGGTATGGATTTAATCCGATTTCCACGTAAATGACAGCATTTGAAAAGAGTCAAAGATTTTAAGCATGCCAGAAAGGTTCCTAGGGGGTTTCATCCATTATAAGGAAAACAATACACCCTTCTTGCTTGCAGGTGTTTACTTCTGAAATCGAACTTTTAAAACCAACGTTATTCCTCATACATGATGAAAAGCAGAAGTAAAGCCTAGAATCGGAATTCCAAGATGAGTATTTTATTCAGTCTAGCTGGAGAGAGAAAGAGACAGACAGAAAGAGAGAACACGCAATGCCACATTCTTAAAAATAAATAAAAAATGCCCCAGGCATCTCCGTCATGCTGCACAGAGTGGCCGAGCTGCCTCGGGCATTTTTGGCCCTTCTGGGACACCGTATTCATGGCCACAGGAGGGGAGGAGCCAGGCCAGGACATCCCGATTCTTCCCTTACAGACAGCCCAGGACCAACATAGGCCCTGTTGCCACTCAGGGCAAGAAAGGGCATTCTAATTTATCCATGTTCCCTTGCCATGAAGCAAACGAGGGCCTGAGTTGGGCAAGGCCCAGGATGGCCCTGGCCCAGCACCAACGTCAAGTGGAACCAGGAATTTGCCCCACCATCAGATGAGTGCTGAGTCAGTGCAAAAAGGACAGAGAGAAAGATTTAACTGATGAAGAAATTGTGGTTATCTCAGCACTGGAATTGACAGTCAACATGGACATAGATGCAAGGCATTGGCTTTGGTGCAGTCCTTAATGAGGCAGTTCTGAAAAGATGCCAAGGAGAAACTATTGGGAAAAGTTCCCGGGAGAATGAAATGTATTTGTTGACTTTGCCAGCCAGCATTTTTAAGATGATATCTGCAACCCACCCTGCCTTAAATAGTCCAGGCTAGATCAGTCTTGTCACATCTCAGAAGCTAAGCAGTGTCAACCCTCACAAATATTTGGATGGGAGTCTTTGAAAGAATACTAGGGTCAGGACTAGGAGGAAGGCAATGGACAACCACCTCTGCACATCTCTTGTCTTGAAAACCCTTCGGTGTCACCATGAATCAGTTGTGACCTGAGGGCATTTTCCAACACATCTGCAACCTCTTCCCAAAATCCAACACAAAATGGAAGTGCCTGGAAATGTGTTTTTTCCATGGAGAGAAAGAGAACTGCCTGGGTGTCCAGGGAAGTGCTGGAGAAGGGCTAGAAGTCAGTCCAGTTCCCTTTGGGGGTGCAAAGTGCTGTGAAGTTGCAACCAACTTCTGGTGGCCTCATAGGGTTTGCAAGGCACAAGACATTCAGAGATGTTTTGCCATTGCCTGCCTCTAGGTAGCACCCCTGGTCTTCCTTGGTGGTCACCCATCTGAGTACTAACCAGGGTCAACTTTGCTTATCTTCTGAGAAAAAGCAATGGAAAAATGTTGGAGAAGGGCTAGTCCAATGCTATTTGGTGGTGGAAAGTTGCAGCCAACTTATGGCCACCCTGTGGTGTTTGTCAAGGCAAGAGATAAACAAAGGTGGTTTGCTTTAGCTGCCTCTGTGAAGCAATGCCGGACTTCCTTGGTGGTCTTCCATCCAAGTACCAATCAAGGGAGACCATTGAGATCTGATGAGATCAACACATTCTGAAACACTTTGGTGTTTCATTTCCAAGTCCCTCAAATTGTTGAAACACCGCTGGTTGTTGCCTGAAGGCAGAGTACATTTGCAGTACATCCTCTATGGCAGGGGTAGTCAACCTGTGGTCCTCCAGATGTTCATGGACTACAGTTCCCATGATCCCCTGCCAGCAATTGCCAGCTGGAGTCTTGCCAGCTTCCTTCTTCTCTTAAGACAAAAGACAAAATTAGGACATGTGGGAAAGTGAGTGCATTCTTCCTTTTTATAACTGGGAGGAACTCCGCTTCCCTTGATGTGAAATAATGAGGGAAGACAACCATGGTGTAGTATGATGTCATCAGATCTTGGAATCTAAGCATGGGCAGGCCTGGGATGGGAGACCACCAAGGATGACTCTGCAGAGAAAGGCAATTGGCCAACCACCTCTGCTTCTTCCTTGCCTTGAAAGCCCCTTGTTGGGTTCTCCCCTTAAGTCAGTAGTGACTTGACGGCACTTACCTCCATACATGCCTTGCAACTCATGTCAACCTTTGTAGGTACGGCGTCCTTCTTGCAGTCATTAAGACGGACACGTCTCCATTCAGCCGCTGTTTTAAAATGTCAATGCAGCATATGAAATTATGGATGTTCCTCACACTCCCAGCTAGGACCTTTGAACCTGATTTTCTTTAACCTCTGGGCGTGTGAAGAAAAACCACGTTCCACCCACAACTTTTCCAAATTCACCTTTGAAGAATACTGGAGAACTGAAGCCATGCAGAATTAATACAGTGTGCTGCTGTGAAGTTAGAGGCTCTCGGCCACAGCCATGACTCAAAGCACAGAGTTCATTTAAGCTCTCTCTCTCTCTCTCTCTCTCTCTCTCTCTCTCTCTCTCTCTCTCTCTCTGACTTTCTCTCTCTCTGTCTTTTTCTCTGTTTCTCAATTTTTTTTATCTTCAGCATTCAACACTAATTCACCTTCTCCTTCTCATGGGTCCTTATTCCCCGAGACCCATACAATACCAATCCCATTTTTAGTTGTCATTGTTCACTAGCGAGACCTGGCTTTCGATCTCCACTCATTCATGAAGGTGATCCGGGACCGCTTATGTTTTTCTCTCAGCCTGGGCCATTTCAGAGCATTGTTGTAAGGATCAGATGTGGGAAGGGAAAGCCATGCACATTGCCCTGAGTTCTTTGGAGAAAAAGTGGATAAAATAAGTTTTCCATAAGAAATATCCATCAAGGGTTGGATCCAGGCTAGGTTTTCCACCAAGTTAATTTTTCTGGATCCTTCGCTTCTGTTACATTCATTCATTCATTCATTCATTCATTCATTCATTCATTCATTCATTCATTCATTCATTCATTCATACATACATGTATTCATACATGTATATCTCACCTTTTCTTGAGGTTCAAGCAGGCTTACTGAAATGCTGCTCCTCGGAGGTACGAGAATGGTATGAGAGCTAAATCATGGTTTTGAAGCAGGAAAGAAGAACTGAAAACAATTAATTCTTCCCCTCCGTTAGCAGTAAATTTAATCTGGATCCACTTTAGGGTTGCCAGCTCTGGACTGGGAAATACCTAGAGACTTTGGGAATGGAAGGAATTTGGGGCAGGGATGAATCTCAATGGAGTATAATGCAATAAAGTCCACCCTCCAAGGCAACCATTTTCTTCAGGGGAACTGATTTCTGTAGCCTGAAGGCCTCTGTTGCCTGGGGGACCCTCAGGCCCCACTGGGGACTGGCATCCCTAATCCAACACATAGGAAGGACCTGTGCCATAGTTCTAGAGTAGTGATTTTGCATGTATAATCCCAGGTTCAGTTTTATTAGGGTTACAAACCTACAGGTGGGGGGTAGAAATCTCATGGAATTACAACTGATCCCTAGACCAGGTGTCGTGGTTCGGTCCTTGGTGGCTTGGGAACCGGACCGAACCCCGCCATCAGAGGCGCCCGCGATCACGGAGGTAGGGCATGGTGATCATAGGCAAGCCGGCAGCTGGGCGCCCCACCCGATCGTTGAGGTGGCAATGGCCGCTAAAGAACCTCAATGTCCCCCTCCACCTTTTGACAAGGGCCCGGAGATGGCCCTTTGTTCCAGGAAAATGGGCCATCAGGAACCCCGGAAAACCTCGCATATGTGCATGAGTCATGATTGTATCAGCATGTTCCCTCCGCAAGTACTGGGTGGGGCAATACAGCCTAAGGAGGTGGGTTTTGTATAAAAGGGAGCTTCCACCTGGAGTTCGGTGGAAGCTCTTACTCCATACCAGCGGACTCCACGTTGCTGAAATAAAGCTTGTTCCTGTTGTATCGTTCACCAGGCCTGGCGTGACGTTTTCTTCAAAGGGGCACCCTGTTTTTTCAGTTAGCAAGCGGGTTCCCGACATCGTAAGAGCTTCCCACCGAACTCCAGGGTCGGCATCGCATCCGAGCGCTTATCGGGACGGATCCAGAGATGGCGTTTTCAAGCAACGGGGCGGTCTCGACCCCCACGAACCCCGGGAACATGAGTTTAATGTCCCCGGGAGATTTCCTCCGAAAATCGGGGGGCCAGGAGCAGCTGTCCGGGACCCCGAGACCCTCGGCAGCGGCGGCCAAGGGAAGGCGCCGGGCCATGGGGTTCCCAAGCACGGCGGGGAGCGCGCCGAGGTCTGGGGGGTTGGCCCCAACCTGGGACACCCAGCTGAGGCAGGCGCTTCGCCCGGTAGGACCTGAGGAATCCCTAGAGGACCTGCGGCGGGCCATGGCGGACTTGGCCAGGCGCTTGCAGGCAGCTGAAGCCCGTGAGCAAGCTCGGGCCGGGCCCGGAGGGACTGGTAATACAACGGCGGAGGGGATCGCGTCGAGTGAGGACGTCTCCAGCGACGAGGACGAGCCCGGCACTGGTGAGCGGGCCCCGGACCCCGACCCGGAGCAGTTTTCAGTCCCGAGTAGGCGAGACGGCCAGCGGAGAGGCGAGACAGCAGAGGATCTCGGGGGAGCGGGTGAGCCGACGGGGCGGCGAGAGCCGGACCAACGCAGGAGCGACGTGCAAGGCAGGGAGCGGCACGGCGTCGTTGGGCAAGTTGGTAGCCGGTGGAGCGGAGCAGGACGAGACGGCGGACGCCGAGAATCCCGGATCCGGAGGGGGTCGGACTACTCTCCAAAACGTTCCCCCCCAGAGCTTAAGGCGCGTTTCGACGGGACGCCGGACGACCTCCCGCAGTTCCTCCTCCACGCGCTGACGCATGCCCGGAGGTATGGAGACCGGTATGAGGACTCCGAGGACTTGGTCTGGGGGGTGGCCTCGTGTCTCCAGGGCAAGGCGGGTCAGTGGTACCTAGGGTTGGCCGAGCGCGGCGACCCGGCAACTCGGGACCTGCAGGACTTCGTGGTCGCGCTCCGCCGACGATTCCAGGACCCCCAGGCTGAGGACAAGGCAAAGAGTCGGATCAAGGGACTTCGACAGGGTACTAGGGGGGTTATGGACTATATAGACATTTTCCGGAGGGAAGCAGGCAAGGTGTTCTCCTGGAACGAGGAGACCCAAATCGAGTACTTCCGGGAGGGCCTTAACCCGAAGCTCAGGGAATGGGCCGTGATCAAGGGGACGGAAGAAGATCTGTCTACACTGGAGGGGTGGTGTTTTGTGGTCGCCAAGCTGGAAGCCAGCCTGGGTTGGGCCGCCGCACCCCCCCGGGAGGCCAAAGGCGGGTCAGCCGAGGCGCCGAGACCGGGCCCCGACAACTCTCGCCCCAAACGACCCCCGAACCCCGAGCGGGAAAGGAGACGCCGGGAAGGTCTGTGCCTGAAATGCGGGGGGTCAGGACATTTCGCAGCAGCGTGCCAACGGCAAGGGGGGGAGGACCGCGGGCTCTCCCAGGGGGGAGGTGCGACACGCCCCCAGCAGGCACGCCGGGCGGAGGACCTCCGCAACGAACCGGGAAGCGCCCAGGCGACGGAAAACGGCCAGGACCTGCTGTAGACGGCGCCGGGCAGCAGGTCCCGCGGTGCGAGGGAAAACCCCTACAGCATGAGGCGCGACCTCCGAACGTGGTAATTTTAGAGCTCCGGAACCCGGAGAACGGACTAAGTTGGGTGGGGGAGGCTCTTTTGGACTCTGGATGCGACCACAGCATGGTCCACCCCCAGATAGCCCGGGCTTTGGGGCTACCGAAGCGCATTCGGAAGGTTCCCCTGGTTTTCGTCCAGATGGACGGCAGCCCGATTCAGGGGGGACCTTTCGGGGAGGAGGTGGGTCCTATCGCCATCCACATAGGGGACCACCAAGAGCTGCGGTGGCTGATCCAGGTCCCCGTAGCGGGATATCGGGCGGTGTTGGGCCTGGATTGGCTGAAGGAACACAACCCCGTGGTGGACTGGCGGGCGGGGACCCTGAAGTTCGACTTGACGGTGGGTGCACGGCATCGGGTCCCCCACGAGAATTCCAGCCACAAGAGGACGGCGGCGCGTCCCAGGGGAGCGGCGGCGGCGCAGCAGGAGATACCAGAGCCCGAGGTCCCGCCAGAGTACCGAGACCTCGCAGCCGTTTTCAGCGAGCGGGAAGCGGACGAGCTACCCCCACACCGCCGCACGGACTGCGCTATCAACATCCCAGAGGGGGCGGTACTACCCAAAGGGCGCATCTACAAGATGAGTGAGGGTGAGCTCAAGGACCTCCGGGAGTTTTTGGGTAAAAATCTGGCCCGAGGTTTCATCCGGCCCGCTTCCAGTCCCATGGGAGCTCCAGTCTTGTTCGTCCGGAAAAAGGATGGGTCCCGACGGCTGTGCCAGGACTACCGGGGCCTCAACGCCATCGCAGCGGGGAACGCTTACCCCCTCCCGCTGATCCCGGATTTGCTGGCCCGGCTGGGCAAAGGGACTCTGTTCACTAAGCTGGACCTAAGGGAGGCGTACTACCGGGTACGCATCCGGGAGGGGGATGAGTGGAAAACAGCTTTTAACTGTCAATTGGGACAATTCGAATTTAAAGTGATGCCGTTCGGTTTAAGCGGGGCACCTGGGGTTTTCATGAGTCTAATTAATGAGGTGTTGCAGGACCTTCTGTTTCAGGGGGTGGTTGTTTATTTGGATGACGTCCTGATCTACAGCCAAGATCCCCAAGAGCACGTGACCCTGGTGAGGGAGGTGTTAAAGCGCCTGCTGGCAAACCACCTATACGTGAAGCTGGCTAAGTGCGAATTCCACCGTCCCTCCCTGGACTATTTGGGCTACCGCATCTCAGCCCAGGGCATAGCTATGGACCCCGAGAAGGTGCAGGCGGTGCTGGCCTGGGAAAGGCCCCGCACCCGGAAACAGCTACAAAGCTTCCTGGGGTTTGCTAACTTTTTTAGAGGCTTCATCCCCAGATACTCCTCCGTAGTGGCTCCCCTCACGGACTTGCTAGGTACCAAGGGGAGAGGTCCTCGCGCCACGCGGCCCAGCGCAGCGCTCGGCTGGAATGAGAAATCGGAGGCAGCGTTCCTGGCCCTCAAGCAAGCTTTCGCGTCTGAGCCCACGCTACTGCACGTCGACCCAACCCAGCCGATGGTGGTACAAGTCGACGCCAGCGACGCAGCAGCCGGGGCGGTTCTCCTGCAGCGAGACAAGGCGGGACAGCTGAGGCCGGCGGCCTACCTCTCACGAAAATTCGCCGAAACGGAGCGGAACTGGTCTACCTGGGAGAAGGAGGCGTTTGCGATTAAGTTCGCCCTCACCGAATGGCGGCATTGGCTGGAGGAAACAGAGGAGCCGTTCGAGGTCTGGACAGATCACAAGAATCTGGAGGCGCTCCGGCAACCGCGATCCCTGAACGCCAAGCAGATGAGGTGGGCGGAGTTCTTTTCGCGGTACAATTTCAAGCTTGGTCACATCCCCGGCAAAGAGAATTTCCTCGCGGACGCCCTCTCCCGTCTGCCGCATTATGGGGAGGGGTACGCTCCCTGCACCAGGTCCGTGTTTGGTGAGGAGCAGCTGGGACGGGGGGTCGTCACTAGGCGTCGGGCCAGGGAGGAATGGGAGCCCGACCCGGCGACCGCCCCGCTCCGAGACCGCCTAGTGGCAGCCTACGGGACAGACGAGGAGCTGGCTGAGCTCCGGGACTCTTTGATTTTGGACTCCGGTCTCTGGCGGAGGGGGGAGGCTGTCTACGTCCCGGAAGGGCTACGACGGGAAGCCCTCAGCCTCTGCCACGATGCTAAGACCGCCGGGCACTTCGGTTTCGTAAAATCCTGGAAGTTGGCCCGGCGGCGGTTTTGGTGGCCCAGTCTGCGGCGGGACACAAAAGCTTACGTCAGTGGTTGTCCTGTCTGCCTGACCTGCAAGCCGGGGGTTGGCAAGCCGAAAGGTCTGCTGCACCCGCTCGAGGTCCCGACCCGGCCGTGGTCAGTGATCTCCATGGACTTTATAACAGACTTGCCTCCCAGCAAGGGGAAAACGGTGATCTGGGTGGTGGTAGATCTATTTTCCAAACAGGCCCATTTCATTCCTTGCGCCAGTGTCCCCAGTGCTTCACAGTTGGCTCGGATGTTCCTGGATCACGTGTTCCGACTGCACGGGCTGCCGGACAAGGTGATTTCCGATCGGGGCTCACAATTCGTGTCCCGGTTTTGGCAAGCTTTCCTGCGCCTGTTAGACATCGAGCAAGGGCTGAGCTCCGCTTACCACCCCCAGACGGACGGGCAGACCGAGCGGGTTAATCAAGTACTGGAGCAGTACTTGCGGTGTTTCGGTTCCTATCATCAAGACACCTGGGTGCCCCTGCTCCCCCTGGCCGAGTTCGCGTACAACAACGCAGACCACAGCAGCACGGAGATGTCGCCTTTTGCCGTCGTCTACGGGACAGACCTGAGACACTTCCCGGAGCTTGGAGAGGTCCCCGCCCGGGAATCGGCCGACCTTCGCGAGTGGGGGAAGCGTGCCGGGAGCTGCTGGAAGTCGCTGCAGGAGCAGCTCCACAAAGTCAAGGCAGCGCAGAAAGAGGACGCCGACCGGAAGAGACGACCAGCTGAGGAGATCCGACCGGGGGATCGAGTTTACCTTTCCACCCGGAACCTACGGTTGAATTTGCCCAGCAAGAAGCTAGGCCCTCGGTTTTTGGGGCCTTTCGAGGTCTTGGCCCCGATCAACGAAGTTTCGGTCAAGCTCAAGCTCCCCAAGAACCTCCGGCACATCCATCCCGTCTTTCACGTGAGCCTTCTAAAAAAAACTCCGGACGGTGACGTTTGGCACCCCGTGTTTTCCCCGCCAGCGCCCGAGGTCCTGCCGGGGGGGGAGCACCACGAGGTGGCGGATATCCTGGACTCTAGACTCCACAGGGGGAAGTTGCAGTACCTCGTGGAATGGAAGGACTTCGCTTTGGGGGACCGGGAATGGGTCTGGGCAGCGGACGTCCTTGCGCCCCGACTCACTGAACGTTTCCACAAGCGGTATCCTGGCCGTCCCGGGGGGTTGGAGAATGGACCTTTGGGGGGGCAGAATGTCGTGGTTCGGTCCTTGGTGGCTTGGGAACCGGACCGAACCCCGCCATCAGAGGCGCCCGCGATCACGGAGGTAGGGCATGGTGATCACAGGCAAGCCGGCAGCTGGGCGCCCCACCCGATCGTTGAGGTGGCAATGGCCGCTAAAGAACCTCAATGTCCCCCTCCACCTTTTGACAAGGGCCCGGAGATGGCCCTTTGTTCCAGGAAAATGGGCCATCAGGAACCCCGGAAAACCTCGCATATGTGCATGAGTCATGATTGTATCAGCATGTTCCCTCCGCAAGTACTGGGTGGGGCAATACAGCCTAAGGAGGTGGGTTTTGTATAAAAGGGAGCTTCCACCTGGAGTTCGGTGGAAGCTCTTACTCCATACCAGCGGACTCCACGTTGCTGAAATAAAGCTTGTTCCTGTTGTATCGTTCACCAGGCCTGGCGTGACGTTTTCTTCAAAGGGGCACCCTGTTTTTTCAGTTAGCAAGCGGGTTCCCGACACCAGGGGTAGTCAACCTGTGGTCCTCCAGATGTCCATGGGCTACAAACGCTGGCAGGGGCTCATGGGAATTGTAGTCCATGGACATCTGGAGGACCACAGGTTGACTACCCCTGCTCTAGACCACGTAGATCATTCATTTATTTGTTTGTTTAACACATTTATTCAATTTATTCTGGGGAAAATGGCTGGTTAGGAAGGCGGACCGAGGTCCCTCCCCTACCTAAAGATCACCTTCCCAGGCTCCACCCTCAAATACCCAGGTATTTCCCAAACTGGAGTAGGCAACCTTACGCAGTATTGATTATCATGAGTACAATCTGGCGGCACACAGATTAAAATCCGAGCACAAATTTCTTCCTGTTCACTTCCAAGGCCTAACAAACCTCAGAAACCTCAGAAACTATACATCATCTTTCGCCTTTTTAAGTCTATTCAGCCCAAATTTTGTCTGAATGTAAAGCTCCTACCTAACTCGAATCAATCTTCATTCTCCTTTCGAAAGCCTGCTGAATTGTTCCGCTGTTTCAAGCCCCCGTCTTTTCCAGGGCCTTGGAGTGAAATGTTATATTTATTTAATAAAAGAAGCCTGGATTTACTCTACCTGTAGCAGTAAGCAATTTTTTCCCCCCAGTTTCATCAAAACAGATTAGAGTTGACTGCCGCATCACTCCCCACCCCCTTGTTTTCTTTTGCTCCAGCCGCGCCAGTTTACAAATCACAATTGAATTATCCAGCCGAAGGAAAGAAAGAGGATTCCTGGGGGTGTCCTGCAGGTTCCTGACTTGTTTCCTTTCGAAGAAGGGTTTAAGGAATTAGCCATAAATGCTATCAACCACAGCTCGAAAATGATGCTGACTTATTACTTTGCAAATGCCTTTGGGAGCTTCATGAAAAGCAAATTTGCTAGGTGAGACTGGTTGAGAAAGAAGTGCCTGTCTGTACACACAGGCACAGAGGGGAACAAAGTCTGAGTCAGGTGGTTACAAATTAGGTTATTGGGACATGGAATCATAGAATTATAGCGTTGGAAGGGACCTCCTGGGTCATCTAGTCCAACCCCCTGCACTATGCAGGACACTCACAACCCCATCGCTCATCCACTGTAACCTGCCACCCCCTTGAACCTTCGCAGAATCATGGGGCCTGTAGCGCCAGAGCCAGATTCAGGGTTTGCAGGGCCCTTGTGGCAGGAGCAGCTGTGGCAGGAACACACTGTGGCAGGAGCAGCCAGACTGGGGGTGGAGGGGTTCCCCACAGTGGAAAGGGGAGTGTCTATAAAGAGGTAAAAGGGAAGAGAGACAGAGAGAGAGGCTACAACCTTGATCCATGGGAGGAAGGCGCCATGTGGGTCTCCTGGAAGTGTAGGGCCCATAGCACATGCAACACATGCCACATGGATAAAACAGCCCTGTTTGTCAGACATCTTGACTCTTGAAAGCATACTCCAGTTGGGCTCTAAGATGACACTTGCCTCTTATCTACCTATCCAGACTAGCTGTTTCTGCAGATGCAAGGATTTCTGCTTACGAAGCATGGCATTCCCCTCCCTTTCCAGAGTCAGACCAAAATGCAGAAGGCCAACCGTGAGGCGAGGCCTAAAAATCTCCCAGATTTGCAACTGATTTCCAGATTATAGATCGGTCCCCCTGAAGGAAAGGGCTGCTTCTTTATATGGCATTGTATTCCACTGTCCTCCCCAGGCCCCCGGCCCTAAATCTCCAAGAGTGTCCTAACATGGAGTGGACATCCCTATGGAGTTGAATCTTTTGCACTGGGAAGAAGAAGCCATAATGGCCACTGAATGTATGTATGTTGATTGTACAGGACGTTCCTACAGACCTCTTACCTGCTGCCATTCATTTCAGTGACGCCTGCCCACGACAACCGGTACAGTTGCCAACTCTCAAGTGGAGCCTATAGATCTTCTATATTAGAACTGATTTCTGGTTTGCAAAGATCATTTCCTCTGGAGAAAATGGCAACTTAGTCTTTGTGGCATTTCACCTATCTGAGGTCCCTCCTCTCCACAGACTCCCAGTTTGGTGTAGTGGTTAGGAGTGCGGACTTCTAATCTGGCATGTCAGGTTAGATTCTGCACTCCCCCACGTGCAACCAGCTGGGTGACCTTGGGCTTGCCACGGTACTGAGAAAGCTGTTCTGACCAAGCAGTGATATCAGGGCTCTCTCAGCCTCACCCACCCCACAGGGTGTCTGTTGTGGAGAGAGGAAAAGGGAAGGCGACTGTAAGCCACTTTGAGCCTCCTTCGGGTAGGGAAAAGTGGCATATAAGAACCAACTCTTCTTCTTCTTCTTCTTCTTCTTCTTCTTCTTCTTCTTCTTCTTCTTCTTCTTCTTCTTCTTCTCCCCTTCCAGAATTTCCAGAAATTTCACAACCTGGAGTTGGCAACCCTAGAAACCAGCCTGCTGTGCACTGCATGATGGGGAGAGGTTTGGCTGTCCTATCTATTGAGGGGGAAAGAGAGAAATGTACAGGGTGGGCCCAACTGACCACAATGGTTATAAGAACCTGGGTCTCCTTCCACTGCTGTTCTCAGTACTCATAACACAGCGCTCAACCGATTTAGTAAGCTGGCTATGCACAACTTCTTTCGCGCTTTGCTGCTTGTAGGTTTTTATTGACGTTCTTAAATTATACGGTGAGACAGTTTTCTTCTTCATTGTTTTTTATGTGTTATCATTCATCGTTGCTCACAATCTCAGAAGGAAAATTCTTGGAGTATTGCTAGGTCAGACCAAGGGTCCTTCATCTTTTCCCCACGCTGGCCAGCTAAATGCCCTCCGTATCAAAGTCATGGAAGGAAATAAAAAACTATATAGGCAGGCTCTGTAAGAGGGTTTGATCGGCTGTTACTGCTAGGGCAATCTTTTTCTGAAATGTGGCATTGGCAAGGGGGATGAATGGGTGCATTTCACATCCCGGCATGCTCCACACAAATAAGTCACATCTGTGTACTATTGCAGAGGGACATGGCAGCTCATGGAAGTCAGAACCAAATGCAATGAGAGCCAGATTGGTGTAGTGGTTAAGAGTGTCAGCTTCTAATCTGAAGAGATTGGTTTGATTTCCCAATCCTTCACATGCAGCCGGCTGGGAGACCTTGGGCTAGTCACAGTCTTGTTAGGGCTGTTCTCACAGAGCAGTCTTGTCAGAGCTCTCTCAACCCCACCTGGCTCACAGGTTGTGGGGAAAGGAAGGGAAGGCTGCTTTGAGACTCCTTTGGGCAATGAAGCCCAAAGGGTTTCGATTCTGCGCTCCCCCACATGCAGCCAACTGGGTGACCTTGGGCTCGCCACGGCACTGATAAAACTGTTCTGACCAAACAGTGATATCAGGACTCTCTCAGCCTCATCTCCCTCACAGAGTGTCTGTTGTGGGGAGAGGAAAGGGAAGGCAATTGTAATCTGCTTTGAGACTCCTTCGGGTAGAGAAAAGTGGCATATAAGAAACAACTCTTCTTCTTCTTCTTCTTCTTCTTCTTCTTCTTCTTCTTCTTCTTCTTCTTCTTCTTCTTCTTCTTCTGAAAAGCAAGGTATAAAAACAACTCTTCTTCCAAACACAAAACTTGGTACAGAATGGGCTGTACAATAAAGCATTCAAAAATAATCTCAAAATGGATTGAAGTGCATCTTCAAATAATCTACTCATTCACATCCGGTTTGTAAATCGAAAATTTAATTTCTCCGTATATAGACTTATAGCATGACAGGTAGACCATTTACAGACTTCTTGCATTCCACTCCTTCAGATACATATATTCCTCTAGACCTAACTCTTGGACAATGTTCAACTCCAGTACTGAACTTCTCTAATTGTCTAAATACAGAAGCAACCCAAGCCGATAAACTGACATGAAAGACCTCTGCCCAGTCGCCTGGAGAGCTGCTGCCAGCCTGAGCAGGCAATACTCATGGCAGTGTAGCAGCATCTTTGGAAGGTGGACTGCAGGACCTCACACCCTACAAAGGTCACTCTCCTCCGTAAAACCCACATCCAGAGACTCTGCCCTCAAATCTCCAGGTTGTTCCCAAGCAGGAGTTGGCATCCCTACCCTTAACCCCATTACAGTGTCTTCCAGCAGAGCCAGTCTTGTGTTTCTTCACGCCTCCGATGTAGGTCCAATATCCACTATGATTTACCCTGCAAAGAAAGCACTTGGCAGTCCTTGACAGAGGCCAAGATTAGATGGTTCTTCTATTGCAGGCATCTTGTTGCTATTTACCTCTAACAATACATCGGGGGGGAGAGCATTTCAGTTGGAAGTAACCCCTGCAAGCTGGAAGGAAGCCAGCTCTTCATTCTTCCCCGTTCAGATTTCCAATTAAACGAGACCATGTATTACTCGAAAAGAGAAGCAGTCCTCCTGCTGGTGGCCTGGTGGGAGATAAAATGATTGCAACCTTCTGCTTGATCATACAGTTATGAGAAACTTACTGTAATTCTACATATCGGTTGGACTGTTTTGGACTCTTGCAGTATGTTCCTCTCCAGAATGCAGCTTCCCCACAACAGACACCCTGTGAGGTAGGTGAGGTTGAGAGAGCTCTGACAGGACTGCTCTGTGAGAACTGCTCTAACAGGACTGTGAGTAGCCCAAGGTCACCGAGCTGGCTGCATGTGGGGGAGCGGGGAATCAAACCCCGACTTGCCAGATTAGAAACTGGCGCTCTTAACCACTACACCAAGCTGTTTATGTTATGCTGCTGTTCTTTCTGGTGACTCCAATCTTCTGTTATTCTACTTCATTAGTTATTCAATATCCCAATTTGTTGAATGTATTGCTGCTGTCCTTTTTTAAAATCTGACTGCCTACGTGCCCCAAAACACCCTGGCAAAACTGATAGAACATTAGCCCTGCTAATGCTTAACCCCAGAGATATTTTTAACATGTGCCTGTCTAACTCTAAAGGCACAAAATATAAACTTAACCACAGACACTATCATTGCCAGTGAAAAACAGAAGAGATGGAAGTCATGATAAGGATGAGGGACTTGGGAATGTTGAGGGAGGACATGATTGTTCTCTTGAAATATTTGAAAGGCAGTCACTTGGAGGAGGGCAAGTAACAGTGGTTACTGTTGTTGGCAGAAGACAGCACCTGCAGTAATGGGTTTAAACTACATATAGGATGCCACCAGCTAGATATCAGGGGGGGAAATGTTCACAGACAGAGTGGGAATGGGCTGCCTAAGGAGGTGGAGAGTTCCCCCTCACTGGCAGGTTTCAAGCAGCAGCTGGCCACCTACTTATGATGGATGCTTGAGGCTGAGCAGAGGGTTGGACTAGATGGCCTTTATGGCCTCTATTCTATAACAGCAAACAAATCTGCTCAGTAAAGGGAATATTTATATTTATATTTATATTTATATTTATATTTATATTTATATTTATATTTATATTTATATTTATATTTATATTTATATTTATATTTATATTTATATTTATATTTATATTTATATTTATATTTATATTGAATACAAGTTACACCTCAATACAAAGCAAGGTCATGTTTCAATTACAGCTGTACCACAAAGACAGAGTTTCTGGGGATGGGTATTTAGAACGTGTCATTCACCTTGCACTTACTTACGATGTGTAATCTGCCTTGAGTCCCTGGGAGAAAGGTGAACTATGAATAAGATAAGTAAAATAAAATAATAGCACTCATCCTAGGCTAATCTTCTAAAATACGAAGCAGAAGCTTGCTGTATTCAGTTTTGGGCACCCCAGTTGAAGAGGGATGTAGACAAACTGGAGCGTGTCCAGAGGAGGGCAACAAAGATGTTGAGGGGTTTGGAGACCAAGACATATGAAGAAAGGTTGGGGGAGCTTGGTCTGTTTAACCTAGAGAGGAGATGATTGAGAGGGGATGTGATAACCATCTTCAAGTATTTAAAAGGGTACCATATAGAGGATGGAGCAGAATTGTTCTCTCTTGCCCCGGAGGGATGGACCAGAACCAATGGGATGAAATTAATTCAAAAGAAATTCTGTCTCAGCACCCGGAAGAAGTTCCTGACAGTTAGAGCGGTTTCTCAGTGGAACAGGCTTCCTCGGGAGGTGGTGGGTTCTCCATCTTTGGAAATTTTTAAACAGAGACTAGATAGCCATCTAATGGAGAAGCTGATTCTGTGAAGGCAAAGGGGTGGCAGGTTATAGTAGATGAGCAATTGGGAGGTGAGTGTCCTGCATAGTGCAAGGGGTTGGACTAGATGACCCATGAGGTTCCTTCCAACTCTATGATTCTATGATTCTATGAAAAGCAATATCTCCCAACTTTCCAAGTCTGGCTTGGCATAACTGTACACTCCACGGTCCAGAGAAGGTGCAGGTACTGCAGATAGACACTATCTTAGCAGGGCCTTGAGCCAACTCTTCAGGGCAACAAAACCCAATAAATGATCACCCCATGAAGAGGTAACCAAGAAGGTGCCCCACCCCTTGCCTCAAGGCTGATCTTGTGATGCAGTGAGCCCACCCTATACCCAGCCCAATAGGATGGCTGGTGCTTCGAGGCCATTAGTAAACATGCCTTTAGGATTAGCAATTGAACAACAACAAACCCCCTAAAATATCGGATGAGACAATCAAGCAGTCTTCCTAAGTTAATTAGAAAAGATAGGATCATCCCTCCTCGGAAATGTGCATACCAAGTAGTTCCCACTGAGATCATTTCTTCCTCTTATCGAGCAGTTTGCAAATTGGCAATCTGGATTCAGTTTTACCCCTGAATGACCACCGCACAGTAGCACTTGGAAGGAAGGAATACTTTGGGGTTGCCAGCTCTGGGCTGGGAAATACAGGGAGTTTTTTGGGGGGTTGGGACAGGAGTGGGCAGGATTTGGAGTGGGAGGGACTTCAGTGGAGTAGAATGCTATGGAGTCCCCCCTCCAAAGCAGCCATCTTCTCCAGGGGAACTGAGTCATAGAGTCATAGAATCATAGAATCATAGAGTTGGAAGGCGCCATCCAGGCCACCTCCTTAGGCAGCCTACCACCTCCTTAGGCAGCCTATTCCCCTGCTGAACTACTCTGACTTAAATTTTTTTATTATTATTATAGCTGAAAATTAGGGGATCCCCTGGTCCCACCTGGCAACTGGCATCCCTAAACTACCTTCCTGCTTCAAGATCAGGCAGTGCCTGGATTCCTCCTCTTCTTTCTCCCTGCCTCTCTCTCTTCCTCCCTCCCTCCCATGAAGCTTCAGGCCCCCATCAGTAAGCCACTCTGCAACTCTCCCTTCTTCACATTATCTTTCCCAGGCTTTCTCATTATGCTCCCTCTGCCTGTGCTGATCTTGCTCAGTCTGGTTCTCACCCTTCTCCCTCTCTTAAGCCCCCTTCTCTGATGCCACACTGTTCCTTCCTACCTGCCCTGGTCCTCCTGCCCTCCATATAACTTCTTCCCCTCCTTGCCCTGTCATCCTTTCCCTCACTACTTCCCCTTCCCAGCATGCCCTCTCATTCCCCCTCTCCCTGGGGGTGGGCTCTATCATGCTAGTTGTGGGTGGGATAGTTCCGGATGCAACTACAGCTCATCATAGGAATTGCTTTATTGGAACGACACTTTATATGTGCCTCCCTGCCCCTTTTTATATTCAACTACCTCATCTTATGCTGATAGGAAGTGCCTCTCTTTTCACCTGGCACCGCTTCATTCCCCACTTGTGTAGGACTCACAGATTCACAACCCTAAGTCCAAGTTTGGGGATGAGCATTGCCAAACTCCAGGTAGTAGTTTGAGATCTCCCACTGATCGAAGATCAGTTCCCCTGGAAAAAATGGCCACTTTGGAAGTTGGACTCCGTGGCATTATAGCCCACTGAAATCCCCCCACTCCCCAAGCCCCACCTTTCTTAGGCCACCCCCAGAACCTCCAGAGCTGGCAGCCTCACTGAGGATTGTGTTTGTGAAGGCATGAACATGTGCATCCCCTGTTCCCCAGGAAACATTTCCTTCTCTCCAGTTGCAGTGTTCCTGATATGGCTAAAAGGGGCCAAACCCATGCTGCATCGGTTTAGTAAAAGCTTTTGAAGCAACTGGAGTGGTCAAAATCACATTTTTGGTAGTTCAGTTTTCGATTTCGATTTCGATTTCGATTTCGATTTCGATTTCGATTTCGATTTCGATTTCGATTTCGATTTCGATTTCGATTTCGATTTCGATTTCGATATACATACATACATACATACATGCATACATACAGAGCCTATTGTGGCGCAGAGTGGTAAGGCAGCAGAGATGCAGTCTGAAAGCTCTGCCCATGAGGCTGGGAGTTCGATCCCAGCAGCCGGCTCAAGGTTGACTCAGCCTTCCATCCTTCCGAGGTCGGTAAAATGAGTACCCAGCTTGCGGGGGGGGGGGTAAATGGTAACGACTGGGGAAGGCACTGGCAAACCACCCCGTATTGAGTCTGGCATGAAAACGCTGGAGGGCGTCACCCCAAGGGTCAGACTTGACCCGGTGCTTGCACAGGGGATACCTTTACCTTTACCTTTACATACACACACACACACACACACATACATACATTGAACTACTTAAATGTGAAATAAAAAGACTTGAATCAGAAAAGACTTCAAAAATGAAATAGGCACCTGTTTGCATACCCTGACGATCCTGCCTCACTTGGTCATGCTTAAATATTCCCCTCCGTAGTCAAGAGAGCCTTGTGTTCTTCTCCTCTGTTTGGCAAGCAGACCTCTAGGTAAGTAGCTTAATGAGCCAACAGGGAGGACGGGAGGTTAGTGTCTCCCTCTCGTTTCCCCAGACAATCCTTGCCAGTCATCTGCTCAAGTTACCTGAATTATGCTAATGTCCTTCTCAGTCGTATGCCTGTGGCTTCTTAAGCTCCCTATGTCCACTGATATTTATTTGTCAGCTCCTGAAGGAGATGCAGGCAACTGTTGAAAGATCTCCTGCTTGGTTGACCAATGAAGGAATGAACGAACAAACAAATGAATCAACGAATGAGCTAACAAATGAACTAATAGATGTAACATATGTGTCACCCAATTTAAAATGTATTCTTCGAGACTCCGAATGAAGTTGGTTTCAGAGGGTGCCTGTGTTGGTCTGCAGTGGAACATCTAGGGCCAATAAAACCTCAGAAACCAACAAGTGTCTGATGAAGGGAGCTCTGACTCTCATAGGCTTATCGCCCCAAAATCTTGTTTGGCTCTAAGGCACTACCAGGCTAACATCTAGCTGAATGAACGTAGTGGTAGGACAATATGAGGATTTAATGGGTTAGGGAAAGGACAGAGGAGGGCAACCAAGATAATTAGGTGGTTGGAGCAATGTCCCTTTGGGGAAAGACTGTGGAGTCTCAGACTTCTCTGTTTAGAAAAGAGACAACTGGGGAGGGGGTCATGATAGAGATTTATAAAATTATGCATGAGGTGGCTCCCCAAACACTAGAACTTGAGGTTATCTAGTGAAGTTGGTGGGCTATAGATTCAGGATGGAGACAAGGAAATCTTTCTTTACATGGAGAATGTTTAAAATGGGGAATTTGCTGCCAGGGGATGCAGTGATGGGTATAGGAATAGCTTAAAAATAGGATCAGATTCATGGAGGATAAGTCTACCAGTGGTTACTAGCTTTGGTGACCGAAGGGAACCTCTACATTCTGAAGCACTAAACCTCTGAATCCCAGAGCCGGGAGACAACATAAGGGGAAGGCGTCATCCTCTATGCCCTGTGGTTGGCCCTCCAAAGGAATTGGTTGGCCACTGTTTGAAACAGGATGCTGGGCTAGGTGGACCACTTGTCTGATCCAACAGTATTCTTCTTAAGTAAATCTATTTAGGATTGCTTGGTGATAATTGGGAAGAACTTCCAGTTTCCATATGAAGAATGGGGACTCCTCACCTTGCTAATTTGGATTCCATGTACAAGTAACTGATCGTGCAACCACGCTGAGCAACACATGAGCCCAAACTCAAGCCACAGCGCTTTGCCTTGGCTGAAAGACAGCCGCCGACTCTTACAATAGACCGGCATGATGGGTTCTTCACCTTCACACGGGGAATCAGTATTTTGAATTCAAGATCACCTCCCAGTCTGATATTTCAGCCCTTGCCGCCGACTGTCAGCCAGACGTAATTAAATGGCCACAACAATATCACAGTGACCGGGAGAAAAAAAATGCATTTTCCATATCATTCGATGGAACGATTGTTATAAACACAGGGCGGTGACAGCAGACTCAGCCTTGATGAATCATCGTTTACCGCAAAGTAAGTGCCGACTCTCTCCCGAAAGCTGCATTGTACCCAAGACAAGTAAGACAGATGATGGGAGAGTCATCTCCTAAGGAAGCTTTTATTACGATTATGATTATTTTAAAGGCATCTGTTTCAGGGGGCCAGCTAAGAGGAGCAAATGCCAAAGCCACAATGACAACATGGAGTTTATTTTCTCCTTCCAGCCGAAACAGCCCACCCCCCTGGCCTTCTGCGCTGTAAAAAGCCCGTTCATCAAAACTCACTTTCTCAGTTTGCAGTTCTGCCTTTCTACAAGTGAACTGGAATTTCTTCTGGCCTCACAAAATAAATGCCCTACGCATTACGAGCCATTCTTCAGGATGTTTTAATGAGATTTAGAGAGGGGTGCCCTTTCCCTCTCTCACTATTAATATCCATTCTACACATTGATCGGGTTTTGTTTTTGGTTTTTAGACTGGAGGGGTTGTTATGACATGGGGGCTTAGTCCACGTTGCTGGATGGCAGAGAATGATGACTCCAGTTTTCTGCAGCAAAGATCGGGCAATGCTGAAGACCAAAGCAGTTCCTATGGAGAGAAGAATAAGAGTCAGGTTTAGGAAGCCCAGTAGCCTCCCCTATAGCTTATCTCAAAAGGCAGAGAGCTGTGCCCTACCTGGCCCTATTCTGCACACAATAGATAATGCACTTTCAATGCACTTTAGAAGTAGATTTTCTTGTTCTGCACAGGAAAATCCAACTGCCAAAGCACATTGAAACTGCATTATCCTTTGTGTGCAGAATGGGCGCTAGTTGGCCCTGGGGAAACCTGATCTTGTCATATCTTGGAAGCTAAGCAGGGTCATCACTGGCTAGTATTTGGATGGGAGACCACCAGGGAAGTTCAGGTTTGCCACTCATATTCAAGCAGTGGCAAATCATTTCACTGTGCTAATGAAAGAGGGTTGTACTCTCAGAATGGACCTCTTCTTCTGTTGGTAAACAGGTATTCTGGGTAGGGAGGGAGGGTAACTTTTGATATTTATCAATTTGATTCTTAAGCTTGCTGACAAAAGAAGTTGTTTCTTATATGCCGCTTTTCCCTACCTGAAGGAGTCTCAAAGGGGCTTACAGTCGCCTTTCCTTTCCTCTCCCCACAACAGACACCCTGTGAGGTGGGTGAGGCTGAGAGAGCCCTGATATCACTGCTCGGTCAGAACAGCTTTCTCAGTGCTGTGGCGAGCCCAAGGTCACCCAGCTGGTTGCATGTGGCGGAGGAACGGCGAATCAAACCTGGTATGCCAGATGAGAAGCCTGTACTCCTAACCACTACACCAAGCTGGCTCTTTGGGTGGATTGTGAATCCACACACTGACCACAGAGTGAATTGCCTGCCTGGTGCAAAAGTAATGGACATCTGCATGGTCCCGATAGCCTAGCCAACAAAACTGGGGGAAATCCAGTAGACGTGGTGTATATTGGAACCAACAATATAGGGCAATGCCATCATGTGAACCTGGAGGCTCTTTGCTGGTTTATAATTGTTTTTGATCCAGTGGGTGATAACAAACCAAGAAAGAATTGAGGAAAGCAGCTAGATGAAATAATTGTGTTATAATAGGTGATGTTAACTACCCACACATTGATTGGGTCAATATGTGTTAAAGTTAGGATTAAAAGAGACAACCTCTCAATGAGATTCAAGTGGGTAACCGTGTTGGCCTGAAGCAGCACAAGAAAACAAAATCAGAGTCCAGTGGGACATTTAAGACGTACAAAGATTTATTCAAGGTGTGAGCTTTCGAGTGCAAGCACGCTTCCTCAGACAATGAACTCACGCCTTGAATAAATCTTTGTTGGTCTTAAAGGTGCCACTGGACTCTGATTTTGTTTTGTTGAACCTTTCAATAATTTAGCAATCCTGTCCCCTCTCAACTTTTTCTTCTCTAGGCTGAACATTCCCAAGTCCCTCAGCTTTTCCTCATAGGGCTGGATACCCAAACATGTGATACCACTACTCGGGAACAGTGAATATTACGGTATTGAGATCAGCATTTGTGTAAGTAGGGAGGTGTCCAAAATACCAACACAACCACATTTAACTTTAGAAGGCATAAGTTCTCTCAAATGAGGGGGCTTGTAAAGAAGAAACTGAAAGGAAAGATAAGGAGGGTCAAATCCCTTCAGGATGCCTGGAGACTATTTAAAACTACAATTCTAGAAGCTCAGATAAAATTTATACCACAGGTTAGGAAAGGTACATGTAGGTATACAATGCCTTGCACAGTTAATGAACAAAGTAATAGAAGCGGTAAAAGGTAAGAAGGATTCCTTTAGGTGGTCGAAAGCTAGTTTGAGTGAGATAAATAAAAGGGAGCATAGTCTTTGAAAAGTAAAATGCAAGCCTGTGATCAGACAGGCAAAAAGGGACTATGAGGAACACGTTGCAAAAAACATAAAGACTAATAATAAAGATTTCTTCAAATATATTAGTAGCTGGAAACCAGCCAGGGAGACAGTGGGACCCTTGGATGACCAAAGGGGTAAAAGGATTACTGAAGAATGATAGGGAAATGGCAGAAAAGCTGGATTTTTTTCTGGTCTCTATCTTCACTGTCAAAGATGGGAAGTTCACGAGGGTTGCCAGGTTGGTCTGAAGCAGCAGAACAAAGTTTGAATCCAGGGGAACTTTTAAGACCAAAGAACCTTCACTCAAGGTATAAGCTTTTGTGTGATTGCAGACTTCTAACAAAAGCGTATACCATGATTAAAACTTTGTAGAAGATGGGAGGTGTTTGCCCACTTCAGAACCACAAATTTTGAGAGGGGTCTTGAAAGCCCTGAGTCAGATTCAGGTGAGGAGAGAAGAGATCCTATGACTGAGAGACAATTTAAAAACTGATACTTCACCAGGCCCAGATGGCATATATCCAAGAGTTCTGAGGGGAAAATATGAACTTGTGGATATCTTGACAAAAATATGCAATCTATCACTACAATCTGCCCCAATTCCCAAGGACTGGAAGGGGATGAACAAGCATGTGGACAAGGGTGAGCCAATACTGTTGATGGTTCCTGTTCCTGTTGATGAGCCAATACTGTTGATGATGTTCCTCACCAGAGGCTCTCAACAGTCATGGGGCAAGAGGAGAAGTCCTCTTGTGAATTAAAAACTGGTTAACAGGAAAGACAGTGAGCATAAATGGGCAGTTTTCACAGTGGAGGAGGATAAGCAGTAGGGTACTGTAAGACTCGGAACTAGGACTGGTGCTTTAAAATTAAAATTAATTACTGGAATTTGGGAGTAAGCAGTGTCATGGCCAAGTTTGCACATGACACTAAGTTGTTCAGGGCAGTAAGAAGAACCAGGGAGGACTGTGAGGAGCTCCAGAGGGATCTGTTGGGGCTGGATGAGTGGGCCTTAATGTGCTAGATAAGGTTCAGAGTGGACAAGTGCAAACTGATGCACATTGGAGCCCAAAGTCCCAACAATAAATACATGTGGATGGGGTCTGAACTGGCAATAAATGACCAGGAGAGAGATCTTGGAGTCATGGTAGATAACTCACTGAAAATGTCAAATCTGTGTGACTGCAATTTTAAAAAGGCAAATGCTATGTTGGGGGTTCTTTGGAAGGGGACTGAAAATAAATCAGCCAGGGTCATAAGGCCCCCGCATAAATCTATGTTGCAACCTCCTTTGAAATACTGCGCACACTTCTGGTCATTGGACCTCAAAAAAGATATGATAGCATTGGGAGATGTGCAAAAAAAGGCCAACTAAAATGATTAAGGGATTGAAACACTTTCCCTATGAAGAAAGGTTAAAGAGGTTAAGGCGCTTTGGATTGGGAAAATGATGAATGAGGGGGTGACATGATAGAGGCTGTCATAATGATGCATGGGACAGAGAAGGTAGAGAAAAAGACTCTTTTCTCTCTTTCTCCCAGTAGAAGAGCTCATGGGAACTCAATGGCATTGATGAGCAGTAGGCTTTAGAACAAATGAAAGGAAATCCTTCACCCAAAGAGTAATTAACATGTGGAATTCACTGCCACAGGAAGCACTGGCAGCTCCAACCACTGATAGCTTCAAGAGGGGATGGGATAAACATATGGAGCAGAGGTCCATCAGTGGCTATGAGTCAGATGGTGTAGATGGAACTCTGTGTCTGGGGCCATGATGCTCTGTATTGTTGGTGTCTGGAAAGCTACAGTGGGAGGGCTTCTGGAGTTCTAGTCCTGCTGGTGGACTTTCTGATGGCATCTGATTGGATAAACATATGGAGCAGAGGTCCATCAGTGGCTATGAGTCACATGGTATAGATGGAACTCTGTGTCTGGGGCCATGATGCTCTGTATTCTTGATGACTGGGAAGCCACAGTGGGAGGGCTTCTGGAGTTCTAGTCCCGCTGGTGGACCTTCTGATGGCATCTGGGTTTTGGCTACTGTATGACGCAGAATGTTGAACTGGATGGCCTGATTCAATCTGGCTTCTCTTAAGTTCTCATGCTCCTACTGTGTTAAGTTGAGACTTGCTGGTGCACAGTTATTTGTTAGATAGTCCCCAAGCTGGAAACATTCCATTGAAGAAAATATTTAGTCACCTGCTAGCAAAGAATAGATCTGTTCTTCAGAACACAACAATATTCTCAACTATGCTTGCTAATC